>NC_043010.1:25231738-25446397 GCF_006345805.1 Octopus sinensis | reverse complement strand
AGCTTTTCAAGTGCAAATGAATCTATAAATAACAGGGAAGAGTTTATAAAGAGTAACAGTAATAATGGTATGTCAGGAGTGAAATACATTTTAAACAACAAAATGCAGACTGGACGTTGGGAATCAAAATACATGCCTGTTAATTACTGGACAGCTGCAATACGACAACAGGGATAAGTCTCAACCATACATATACAAATGCATATGTGTGTGTGTGTGTATACATACATATACAAATATATATAAATAAACACACACGCACACATATATTTCTTTTATTTGTTTTCAGTCATTTGACTGCGGCCATGTTGGAGCACCGCCTTTAGTAGAGCAAATGAACCCCAGGATTTATTGTTTGTAAGCCTAGTATTTATATCAGTCTCTTTTGCCGAACCGCTAAGTTACGGGGACGTAAACACACCAGCATCGGTTGTCAAACGATGTTGGGGGACAAACACAGACACACAAACATAATATAATATAATATATATATATATATATATATATATATATATATACACACACACAATGGGCTTCTTTCAGTTTCCATCTACCAAATCCACTCACAAGGCTTTGGTCAGCCCGAGGCTACTGTAGCAGACGCCCAAGGTGCCACACAGTGGGCCTGAACCTGGAACCATGTAGTTGGTAAGCAAACTACTTACCACACAGCCACTCCTATGTCAAAATACACACACACACACACACACGCATGCATGGATGACAATTTTCAAGCATCCACTCAGATGCAGTGTCTCTATACATAAAAGTGCAGAAAAATGTTTGTTTCGAAAAAATGGAAAATATGTCATTTTTAACACTTTTGATAGCACCCTGCCTGAGACTGGCTGCTTCCTTGCTTCTATACAAACTTCCTGTCTTAAAGTGACTGAAATTAAAACTTATCAAAGTTTATTGTTAATTTGTTTAAAAAAAACAGCTTTACAATAACAATACTATTTTATAAATTCTTTATTATTTAAAAAATTAATTAAAACAAAGCAGTGTATTTAAATTGAAATATAGTAACAAAAGGATTAAAAAGCTGTATTTTTAGCAATTTTTCCTCCTTCTTTGGAGTATTTACACCGACCCCAGTGTCCAATAGTATTTATCATCCCCAAAAGGATGAAAGACAAAGTTAACCTTGGCAGAATTTGAACTCAGAACATAAAGACAGAGAAAACACTGCAAAGCATTTTGCCTGGCATGCTAATGATTCTGCCAGCTTGCCTGCTTATTTTACCCTATATATCATAAGCTAATATTTATAACTACATTTACATTTGAGCACATGGTAGTTCTTACAAGACACCTGTTGAGGTTTACAAACCACATCTCAGGCTGGAGTATGATTTTAATAAGATCAAAGATGACAAGAAGATGGAATAGTATCCTAGACAGAGCCATAAAAGTTGGCAGATAAGTCTGGAATCATTGGAAGAAATTGGACAGCAGAGAACTATGCTAAACAAGAAGCTTGACATCAGGTATAATTAGTCAGGAAAGATGCAGAAAATAAGAGTTTTACTCAATGCTTTATGTCTAAGAGTATCTGAGATGTTAGATATTACAGTTTGCAAGGATGTGTACTAGAGAGAATCACAGTCATTAGACATGTGCAGGAAATGATAACAACACACTTGCTCTTGCTAACAGGGAAAAGAAAGATGCACAGAAGCATGAAGTTGAAGGAGGAATGTGTATAGAAGAAAGAAGGGTTTCCCTAAAGCTGACTCAGAAAGGGACCAGCATTTTGAATTGACAGCAGTATGGTAGCTAAAACAATTAAAGATTTGAAGGCACTAAAGGAAGTTGATCATCAGTCAGTCCTGAGATGCTAAAATATCTGGCAGAGTAGGGCACAGGCTAAACACTTGCATATGCAATCAGGTTGTACAGAAAGGAGTCACATCCAATGAGTGGAAGAAGAGTAATGCATTAGAGGCAATTAATGAGGCATCACAATTTTTGGACTAGGTTATGAAAGTTATAGAAACTGTTGTAACTGAATTGATTAGGAAGTAAATTAGCCCAGATGAGCTGCAGTTCAGCTTTGGGTGAGGAAGTGTTACTACTAATGTTTTCTTTCAAGTGAAACTTTTTCAAGAGTAATTAGCAAGGAGTATCTGGTGTTTGTTGAGCTGCAGAACACCTCTGACTGGATTGATTCCATACTTTGTAATCTAGTAATCACTTAGGAAACTAAAGGTAAATGAGAAGCTTGTATCATTCAAGTTATGCACAGAGGTGCAGTCAACAAGATGAGGGTCAGATATGAGTCCAGTGATGAATTTAGCATGTAAGTAAGGGTTCATCAGAGCTCAGTCCTTAGCTCTTCAAGATTATTATAGTCCACTAGACCATATCAAAGTATTTCAAAAGCAGCTGTTCATAGGAACTTCAGTATGGTGATGATTTAGTTTGTACAGCTAATTCTGTAAGAGGAGTGAGAGAAGAAATTCCAGACCTGGAAGCAGAATCTAGAATTGGAAGGCCTCAAAGTAAACTTCAGACCATGATTTTAGTAAGTAGAAAAGAAGACAGGATTCTAGTACCATCAGGGAAGTGGTGGTACTCAATATGCAGAAAAAGAGAGTAGGTAGAAATTTCATACACTGCAGCCTGTGGATGCACCAAAGTATTAGTGGGATCACAAGCAGGCCAATGAAAAAGGTAGACTTTATACATGACAGATGTACAAACGCAGTAAGCACTAACAGCCCTGGTAAAATAGATGCTTTCTACTATGGAATTCATCAATAGATTTTAGCCAAGACTGTATGTAATAGACAGATGGAAACACCATGTCTTTATATACATTCATTGTATCTGAAACACTTAAGCTGTTAATAATAGTAGGTTTATAAGTAATGTTTCTGTAGACAATTAATACCAGGATAGCTCCCTTGATGTAATTGATAGCTTTTGTTATAAAGGTGACCTAGTTAGTAGGAGAGGTGGGCATACTGAAAGTATGGTTGCCAAAGTAAAAGCAGGTGAAGAAAATACAAACGACAATGAGCCTGTTCACTCTGTGGAGATTAAACGATGCTTGTGCATGAAGTAGAATGCTGCATGGTAGTGAAACATGGGGCTAGAAAAGTGTTTGGGATTTTACAAAATTGGAAAGAAATGAAATGAACATGCTCATGTGTAACATTGATGAGCTGAGTGAAAAACTAGGTATGAGAAGAATCTGATGTAGCATGCAAGAGATAAGACTGCACAGGTAAGGGAATGTGATGCGTTTGAATGATGACAGCTCTAGAAGAATGTGATGAATGTACAAAATAGATGAAACTTGTGGAAGAGAGAGACCTAGGATGACATGGGATGATGTGAGAATTGGTTTGCAGATGCAGAGCTTCATGAAAGAGATGTTATGAGACCACAACAATTGAGAATATACAAGGCAGAGGAAAAATATACTCTTCTTCTGTATAAGCATGGCAAAGAGAACACTTAAACAAGGTAGAGATAAGGGTTAGGATGCCCTTTCCCAACCAACCATCTGCCACCCGCCTCTGTAATATCCTTCTACCTCTCTTTCATTCACCCTCTCCCTACAACCCTCCATCGCCTTGACATCTTTCATTTCTCTCACTCTCCCTACTCTCCATCTACTTCTTTAACATGCTTTCATCTCTCTATCACTGATCCTCTCCTATTCATTGTACCATATACGACAGTATAGAACTGAATCTCTCCCCATTCAAGCCCCATCACCTGACTAACATTTCTCTTACTCCTATCACAATACCTGTAAAATGAAGGATCTTTCCCTCCGCCTGTCATCCTTCTGCAAGCCCTTGTTTTCTCCCCTGCAGGTTATTATGATTAACATACCTCACTCGTTTCTTACTGATCTTCCTAACCATTCATCAACTTCTTGCCTTCTCACTGTCAAATAAGTAGTTTTTCCATCATTGCTGCCTTTCCCCACTAACTCCTGGCATTGCTGTCTCTCATTCATTACTTTGTCACCACTAGCACTGGCTCTTCTGTTACTTTCACCCACATAAATCTATTTCCCCTATTGCACTTTCACATCTCTCACCACTTATTTCCCCTATTGCACTTTCACATCTCTCACCACCGCTCAGCTTCTGTCATTGCCCTCTCATCTGGTTTCCCTTTTAGAGTAGTGCAAACACTTTAGTTTTGTGATGTACGTGACAAAACTACTTACAAAACACACTCAGTTACATTACATAAAGTGGCTGAACAAGTGAGCTGAGACAATGTAGACCGCTCTAGTTTTCCAAGGACATGACCAACTCACATGCTAGTGCCATAACAAAATGCACTGTGTACACCTTGTAAAATGGTTAGTATCAAGAAGGAGAAACAATGCTCAAAACTGGGACATGGGAGTGAGACATGACCTTGCAATCTATCTGGGAGGATAGTGACTTCAAATAAGAACTGATTAAGACTGAAAACTTGTCCAACCCACGTTTGCAGGGAAAAACAGACATAATGAAAAACAGAGGCATCAGAGGGGTGATGCATACCTTGCATGCAGCTAAATGTTTTGTAAATTATAGTGTGGCTTACAATGCGTTGCTTACCCATGCTTTTTAATTAAACTGATTTATTATTATATTTTTTTAAAATATCACCATTATAGGTATTTATATACCAGTGAAATTAAGAAATCAACCCACAAATAAATGAAACCCTCAAATCATCACTGTATATGCACATACACACACACAGAGTCACATATCTATGTATGTATTTATGTATGTACCCACACGTATCTACACACAGGTACACCATGATCTGTACACACGCAGACAAAGGTCAATTCATATGAAAAAGAAAGTCAACAAAACGAAATACTTGTAGAAAATATTGTATAGAATAAGTGTTTTCAACGTTTTTCGATGATGGCAGGCGAATCAAACGTACTGTAGTTCGTTGTAGGATATAAATAATATAGGGAAATTTATGAGCTCAGTTTTTTAAAATTTCTTTTATTTTTTTAAGAATCACCATTATAGGTATTTATACACTGGTGAAATTAAGAAATCAACTTGTAAATAAACGAAACCCTCAATCCATCACTGTACACACACACAGAGCCACAAATCTATGTATGTATTTATGTATGGTTGAAGATAATCAAACCAAATTTTCATCACTTCAAGTCACTCACTCAATGAGTATTTTCTACCAAATTTGGAGAAAATCCATTCAGCCATTTTCCATTAATTTTGCAAACACACAGACAGACAATGATGAGTGATTACAACACCCTGCTTTTGCTTATGCAAGCAGGGTTAAAATGATTATATACACACACATATACATGTATGTTTGTGTGTGCGCATGCATGTATGTATATATGTAAATGTAACAATCAAATGACGATCATGATTAAGCAGATTATATTATGATGAGGCATTTCTCTGCTGTTCAAAGATTGCATCTTTCATTTCCAAACTTCTAAGACTTTGATCTTTCAAAATACTTCTATTTGATGTTTTAATCAGAATTTTTCTTTTAATTGCTGGGTGTACTCAGCTTATTTTATTGTATTTCTCATATTAATGTGTTTGAGAGAGGCAGAATGGTTGTTGAATCGTCCTTTGAACTCTCTTCAGTCATTCTTATGTACTTTTAGATGCTACATTAATGTTTCGTTTTATGATGGTAGCATCTAGCCAAGAAAGGATAGCTTCTGCTTTGCAAGACACATTCAGCGGACAAGTATTGTGTTTTGCCTGCATATATGGCCTTAGCATTATTGGGATTGAGCTTGTGATACATTTTTCATGTTTGTAGTACAATTTCAGCTTAGTTAACTAGTAGGTTTGTTAATCAGCTTTATATATTAATCTATTAAGGCTACAAAAGTTTTGCAATATCAAATTTAACTTTAAGTGAAGACAGAAATTATGTGAGCAAGTAATTTTGTTCTTGAATCCACTCATTAGTAAGGTTTTACTGGAGTAAGGGACTGCCTTATCAAAGAATTTAATTCAATGAAATTTTTACATGATCCTATTTTTACATGTAAGTGCAATTTTCATTAAGTTTCCTAAAGATTTTATATAAGTTAGAATATAAATTTAAGGTAACATCAAGTAAATACTGCAGTTATTAGTTACAGTGGCTACATGTATTATATCCCTCGTTAATGTACGTCTGCTTCTACTTTAAGATGTAGTCAACTCATCAGGTCTTTAAAGGCTACCATCTAATGCAATCAATTTCTTGCTAAATACCCCAAAAATGTATAATCCTAGAAGATTGCATACCTCCAATTTCTTTCTCTTCCTTTTCTTCTCAGCTATATTTTATTTTTTATGTATTTATTTAAAAAATTCTTTGCTCTTCTTTCATGAATTTCTCTTTTACTTTTCTATTTTTAATTCATTTATCATCTACCATCCAACAAAAATGGAAATGTCCAACCACCACCACACCCACCAAAATAAATTTAATTCTAGAAAAGTTGAAGTAAATAAAGACGAATATCTCCAGACAAGAAACTTTAAAGTAACTATGATGATCTAAAAACTCGGATCAAACCCATGTTCAAAGGTGTTCGATCTCTCTTATTTGGGACATTATACCTAGTACTAAAATTGTCTGTGCTCCTCGCGCGCACTTTTTTTTTCAAAGAGTGTGGTGTAATTTAAGGTAGATGAGGTTAATATTTCTAGCAGGTCGAGTGACCCTCTCGTAGAGTTTCTCTTGTCTCAACTATGTATAAGTTGTCTGCATTGACAAACTAAATCCGGTCATTAATTGACTTCCTTCGCTGGCCTCTTGCTACTTACAAACACTACCGTCGTCCTGTTATTAGACTAAGTGGTTGAAATAACTTTTGTCTTCTTTTCATAATCGTCTAAGTTCATTCAACTAAAATATCTATTTTTCTTTTCTTATTTTCTGATTAATGAATTAGAAAATAATTTACTTTAAAAGAATTTCGCTTCTCCTACTAATTAGTAATAAAGATGATTAAAGTTTTTTTATCCATTTACGTATGTATATTTATAACGTGCACGCCCTTATTGACACCGTTTGAATAACCGCAGTTGAAATACCGATATACCAGTTTGTTATTATTATTGTTACTATCATGATAATCCAATGTTTGTTGATAACCTTAGAAAAAAAGAATAGATAAAGAAAAAAACTTAATACACAAACACAATCATCAATTGTTTTTTTGTGTGGTTTATTGAAAGGCGTACCAACTTCCTAAAGTCTGATGTGAATTCAGTTCCTGTTTCCAATTATTTTGTCCTTTTCTTTATATATATATAATCACCCACAATTGACGATTTCTACAGATCAACAAGGGAGTCCGAACGTCGTCGTCCACCTCGCTAGAAATAGCATATTTCTAAATAACCATAAAAAGATGAGGTATGTATATTGATAATACTTTTCATTTAGTTTTGCTCCATCAAGGTTAACCTGAGACTTAATTCCAACCTATCAACTAAAAAATGAGATAAGCCCACAATGTGTGTCTCATTTATATATATATATATATATATATATATATATATATATATATATATATATATATGCATTTGATAATATAGTTATAAGATATAATGAATGGTCGTAACTGGAACAACTTTAAACGTAGGCCTGGTCGGTGAAGGCTGATGCTGAGCTAAACCACAAAATTTCAACACAGCAAAGCCCGATCATGAGATACAAGATGTTCAATCTATAAAAGAGGGCGAAGTCTGATAACGATTGAATATGAGTGCTAATCTGTGCACACATACAGTTTGACAATGTATCTACAAAATATATGGTTTATTTTGCTACGTTTATTTTGCTCTTCCTTTCCGCTATATTCGTAACATAGTTATTGTTTAGCTCCAGGTCAGCTCCGAGTTCAAATTCCACTGAAGGCAATTTCCTCTCTTTATCCTTCCAGAACTGATAAATTATAACACCAGGCAATTACTATGTCGATTTTTATATCTATAATGTATTCTAGATGTGAAGTCAATTATAAAAGGAGACTAACTGACCTAGGCGTTTCGGTTATGATCATCCCGTCTTTCTCTTGGATATTGCGTATCTAAGACTACATTATCCAAGGTAGCCCTTTTTAGCTTAAGGTAGTAGAAGTAATTTGAGTGCTATTTCTAGTAGGTTGAACGATTATGTAGAAGCTCCCTCGTTTAACTATTCTTAAGTTGATGGCATAAAAATTTATAGCTAGTCAGTCAGAATAAACGATTGAGGTGTTTATGAAGACAAACATATTTGTCAGTTATAATTCATGTTAAGAAAAGGCAAGAATTTCGATCACATTTAAAATCTATATACAACAGCAATATTAGTAAAAGTGTTCGAAAAACGATGTTGGTTGGTTATGTTGTAATTTTAACTAAAGGTGCAAATCAGACAACGATAGCAAATAAATATATACACGCAGATAATAACAGTCTAATTACAAATTAGCAACCTCTCTCTCTCTCTCTCTCTATATATATATATATATATATATATACACACACACACACACACACACACACTCGACTGTCACTAATCAAGTCATATGAATTCTGGAGATTGCTTTTTGTCAAATTTGGCAGTGTGAATTCGTTTACTGAGACCGTTAAGCGCTCGCTGAACGAGATGAATTGCAGCAGTATTTCATTTTGTTCCTTCACGTTTAGAGTTCAAATCCCGCTGAGGTTTATTTACTTTGCTTTTCTTCCTTCCAGAATCAATAAAATAAGAACCAGTCAAGTGCTGGATGTGGAAGTAGGAGTCGATATAATCGATCAATAACCTTCCTCAACGATAAATTCTGGCATTGTGTTTATGTAAAGAAATAATTATTTTTCAGTTTTTGCAGTCCAAATACGTCCACACAAATATTTGAACCTCTACATAATCACTCAGCTTTCTAGAGATAGAAAACAAATTTCCCTCAAACCATACCCTAGTGTCTCAAAAAGGAAAGGACTCAGTGAATAATATCATCCTAATTACAATGTATGAGAAAAAATATATATAGATGAAATCGAACGATTTGAACGCCTTTCATCAGAGGCTCAATAGATACAACGACGACTATGTATACTCAACAGTAAACAATTCACGTTAATTCAAGAAATCAATTTTTAACTACTTTAATTACGTTCGAACTGAATTCAATCGTCTACCAATAAAGACTCGTATTACTGTTTACTATTTCTACTTATACTCAATGTTATAGCAATACCCGGTTTGCATTATCCGTCCGTATTACATGTTATATATATATATATATATATATAATATATATATATATATAATATATATATATATATACACACACACACACACACACACACACTCGACTGTCACTAATCAAGTCATATGAATTCTGGAGATTGCTTTTTGTCAAATTTGGCAGTGTGAATTCGTTTACTGAGACCGTTAAGCGCTCGCTGAACGAGATGAATTGCAGCAGTATTTCATTTTGTTCCTTCACGTTTAGAGTTCAAATCCCGCTGAGGTTTATTTACTTTGCTTTTCTTCCTTCCAGAATCAATAAAATAAGAACCAGTCAAGTGCTGGATGTGGAAGTAGGAGTCGATATAATCGATCAATAACCTTCCTCAACGATAAATTCTGGCATTGTGTTTATGTAAAGAAATAATTATTTTTCAGTTTTTGCAGTCCAAATACGTCCACACAAATATTTGAACCTCTACATAATCACTCAGCTTTCTAGAGATAGAAAACAAATTTCCCTCAAACCATACCCTAGTGTCTCAAAAAGGAAAGGACTCAGTGAATAATATCATCCTAATTACAATGTATGAGAAAAAATATATATAGATGAAATCGAACGATTTGAACGCCTTTCATCAGAGGCTCAATAGATACAACGACGACTATGTATACTCAACAGTAAACAATTCACGTTAATTCAAGAAATCAATTTTTAACTACTTTAATTACGTTCGAACTGAATTCAATCGTCTACCAATAAAGACTCGTATTACTGTTTACTATTTCTACTTATACTCAATGTTATAGCAATACCCGGTTTGCATTATCCGTCCGTATTACATGTTATATATATATATATATATATAGATATATATATATATATATAATATATATATATAGATATATATATATATATATGTATATATATTATATATATATGTATATATATGTATGTATGTATATGTGTGTGTGTTACCTGTAAGATAGAATTAAGTAAAAATATTGAAACGTACCTGTCGAGTTTGGAGAGACAGCAACAGAGTATTAAAATATACCGAACCAAAAAAAAAACTTAATCGGTCTACAGGCGTATGGTGATTGTAATTTTACTCCGTTTAATTAATTGGTATTAATTAGTCAGGTCAATACTTCAGGCTGGTCCATGATTAAAGACGAGAGAAAACTATCAAGACATCAGCGATGCCTACCTTAATGCCGAGAGTTGTTGTGGTTCTGTTTATTGCTGTCTTTACGTCATCATTCTCTGCGAAAATATAAACCTCAAAATCTATGACGTCAATATAATTGTTTATTTATTAATTTGTTTATTTTTTATTTGTTTTCATGTGAATCTAGAAGTGTGTCTACACATGCACATGTACAACTGTGTGTATATGTAAATATATATTTATGTGTGTGTGCGTGTGTGTAGATGCACATAATGGGTGTAGTGTTTGTGTGTATATGAGTGAGTGTGCGCGCGCAAGCCTGATTTTGAGACTGGTTTCTTTGGCTTCGATTTCTGATTGTAACTGTTTTGTTCATTTTGCTTATGTTTTTTAGAGAAGCATGAACGTCACATAATCTTATCCCCCCTCTCCCTCTCTCGGCCAAGAAGATCCTTAGGCCTTGTGCTTTTATAACAATGTCCAACATTTAGATACGGCTCTTTACGCGCTGAGTTCGAATCCCATGGCGGTCGACTTCCTTTATCTTTCTTGGTCTGATGTCGCATCGGTACTGGATCGGTTTATGTTCTTATTGAGCTTCTTAAATGTGAATGACGCATAATACAAGCAAAGTTAAGATAAGCAGCATTCTGTAGTTACAGGTTAATGAGTTTTGTCAATATCAAAAATTTAACATACCTGTTAATTTTTCAGAAGATATTTATAGATAGATTGGTAAGTAGGTAGGTAGGTAGGTAGGTAGGTAGATAGATAGATAGATAGATAGATAGATACATACATACATACATACATACATACATACATACATACATACACACATACACACACACACACACACACACACACACACACATACATACATACATAGAAAGATAGATAGATAGATGGGTAACTAGGTAGGTAGATAGATACATACATGTAAATACCATTGTCGACGTCGTCCTCATCATCATTATTTAACGCCTATTTTCCATGCTGGACAGTTTGACTGGATCTGGTGAATTGCAGGGCTGCACCAAGTCCTGATGTCAGCTTTGGCATGGTTTCTTCAGCTGGATTCGCTTCATAATGCCAACCACTTTCCAGAGTGTGCTGGGTGCTTTTTGCATGCCAACAGCACTAATGAAGTTGCCATGTAAGTTACAAGACAGAAAAAGAACAGAGACAATACACACACGTGCGCGTGCACAAGTTACAAGATAATCTCAAAGTTGTGCTGGTTTGTACTAGGGCAGGAATCCACCCAGAGAAACCATGCCCAAACTGAGAGACTGGGACAAGACCTGATCCCTTGACCCGTTGAATCCTCTGTAACTATCTAGCCCATGAAAAGTGGTCTTAAAAATTATGATAGTGATGATGATATGCTCAGAGCATTTGAACAAGTGCCAATAGTTTTATATTTTTGAGACCTGAGTTATTCATCAAGAGCAGGAAATATGGTTTGTGGTTTTCATATCTTTCTCAGTCATTGAAGTGTAAATAGAGAGAAGCATAACTCTTTTAAAATTCAACAACTCACATGCATACATGTCGTGTGTATGTGTGTGTGCATGAGTGTATGTATGTAATCCTCATCTACATTTAATATTTATCTTCCATGCTGGCAGTTAAGACAGTTTTGATATCCAATGAAACAAAGGACTGCCTCAAACTCTAGTACCTGCTTTGGGATGGTTTCTATGGCTGGATGCTCTTTCTAATGCCAACCACTTTACAGCAAATACTGAGTGATAATTTTTTTTTCATGACACTGACACTTGTGAGGTCGCCAAGTAACTCACAAGACAAAGAGAAGAGCCTTGATTAAGTGAGCTTGTAGTTGAGAGTAAGGTGACTTTATGACAGATGTTAAGATGCTAAAGTATGATAGAAGAATAGGCACAAGTGTCTTACTATAGAGGAAATATAGTATAGGAGTAGCTGGAAAGAAGACCATGATGGAGATGATAAGGTGTCAGGGTGTATTCTCAAAATACAAGAGGTTAAGTATAAGAGAGAATATGGACAAAGAATCAGGAAGAATGGGTGAATAAGTTCATTGGAGTGTGAGGGGAGAGTGACAGATGGTTAGAGTGGGTGTAGAGGTGAATATAGTGAATGAAAGAGGGGTAGAGGTGGGGTTTAATAAATTTCATTATGGCAGTGGGAGGGTAAAAGAATAGAAGTGGCTGAGGAAGGGAGGAAATGATAAGTGGCAGAACAGGAAGGTAGAAGAACAGCAGAATACATAAACCTGTATCAGCAAATTCTTTGGTGATGTCTTTAAAAATTAGCACAATCGCCAGAGGTAAACAAAATTGCTTACTTCCTATACTGTAATGACTAGCAAGATACTCATCATCATTGTCTTTTAATGTCTGTCTTCCATGCTGGCATGGGTTGGATGATTTGGCAAGATCTGAAGGGTCCAAGGACTGTATCAGGCCCCAATATCTGTTTTGCTAAGGTTTCTTGACTGGATGTCTTTCCTAATGTCAACTACTTTATTGTGTGTATTGAGTGTTTTTTTTCATGGCACCATACAGCTGGCAAGATGATCTCCTTTGACTGAGTGGGGTTACAGTAGAGAGGAAGGTAACTTTATGTTATGAGACGAGGGGTTAAAATCTGGGAGAAGAGGTCAGAGCTGAACAGGCTTCAAGAAGACTTGGTTCTCAAGAAGACCCATCCTTCACAGCAGAAGCATTAAGGCCACATCTCCTGGTGAAGAGAATTGGCCAACAAGAGTTGGTGTCACATAAAAGCACTTGTGAAGTGCAATGTTAAAAGCACACAGCACACACAGTAAAGTGGTTGGTATTAGGAAGAGCATCCAGTCATAGAAACTAAGCCAAATCAGACTGGAACCTGATGCAGCATTTCAGCTTGCAGGCTCTGGCCAAACTGTTTTATGAACAACCCATGCCAGAATGGAAAACAGATGTTAAAGGACGATGATGATGGTGGGTCAGTGTGGACGTTCATGGCACAAGATGACTAAAAGTGAAATTATTTGGTCTTTTTGGCACAATATTTAATATATTTAAAAGCTTAGTAGATGACATATACTTTAAAATTCTTATGCTTTAGTACAAAGATGGTGAACCTGCGGCTTTAAGGCTCCATATGATCTTCCAAAAAGTTAAGTACAGCTTTCTGAAAGATACTCAGCATTAAGGGGCAAAAATCAAAATCATTATCCTGAAATATATTTCTGTTGACTTATTCAGTAATGAAGTAGAGTGAACAAGGATCACAGAGTAACGAAAGTACAAGTTCCGCTGAGCCAGACATGTTGCAAGGTTCAGACAAAAGATGGACCTGTGTAGTTGCAGAGCTGTATCCAAGAAATTAGAAAATGCCTCTTGGAAGGCTTCCACAATAATGGGAAGAAAATTTGCTCATGCAATTGGACCAAAATGGTGAAGAATGGTGAAGAATGGCACAATCAAGACAGAACTAGGGCGGCGAGCTGGCAGAAACGTTAGCACGCCGGGCGAAATGCGTAGCCGTATTTCGTCTGCCGTTACTTTCTGAGTTCAAATTCCGCTGAGGTCGACTTTGCCTTTCATCCTTTTGGGGTCGATAAATTAAGTACCAGTTACGCACTGGGGTCGATATAATCGACTTAATCCGTTTGTTTGTCCCCTCTGTGTTTTGCCCCTTGTGGGTAGTAAAGAAACAAAAAAATCAAGACAGAACTGGAAGCACATAGTGATCAGCAGTGTACAACAGCATCGGATGGCCTGGTTGATACTGTGATACTGGGAATTTTATTTAAAGCTTATCTTTTCAGCAAACTGCAAATTTTACAAATCCTGTTTATATTTCGTCAACTATACTTGTAAATTGATTGTGTAAAATGATTACAAATGTGTTTAAAACATTGAAATCTGAAGAAATATTTGAGAAAAAAATTTTTTTTTCATTAAAGGTGGTGCTGTTTATTCCAAAAATATGTCTTTTTTAAACATTTTCTGGAGCTTTTATGAACACATTTATATTCGTTAAAATAATGGATTTAACACAAAAAACTTTTTTGGAATGCAGCCTTTTCATTTGGCAATTAGCTTCAATGCAGCTTTCCAATGTTAAAGAGAGGTTCTTTACCTCTGCCTTTGTGTGTGTGTATGCATGTGCATGCGTGCATGCATGTGTGTGTGTGTACATTGATGCTGAAAGACACAAGGAAACTACATATCTAGCATCAAAATATCAGAATGTTAGTCAGACACTGAATTCTATTTTAACTTTTAGATTTCATGCAATAAATTATCATTTTTATCATGAACTACAAAGTATTTATTTCATATGTTTAATAATTAATATCAATAGTCAATATTATATGTGTATGCATGTGTGAGTATACATTCGTGTGTATTGTGTATATCTTCGTGTGTGTGTGTATGAGTATGATGTATGAATTCAATTTGAGTTCCTTCTCTTAGGTCAGTTTTGTTTCTTGTTTTTTTTTTTGTTTAAATTATATATATGTACATATATCTTTAAAGATTCGTACTCTCTGTTTTTTCTCTGTGAATAATCAAGAAGAAAATTTGGAAAACAGTTTAAAAAATGAAGTAATTGGGATAGGGAGGGAGAAAATTAAAATATTGAGAACGTGCTGTTTGGGCAAAATCCTAATCTCCTGTATCAAAAACATAGGAATCGGAAGAAATTTAGGAGAAAAATAAGTGGGAGGTGCAAATGTCACCTCAGACATGCTAGAAACAACAGGTAGAAGACAGGATTTCTGGGAAAAGTTCCTTTTAAGTTTATGCTGAAGATTGGGTTTTTAAATACGTTTGTCACAAACACAATTTTCAGAATAGAAAAAGGCCATTTCAATTGGATTTGAGCTGTAATTTTACGCGTTCACATTGTAAGAAATAATATAATTCGTAAAGAAGTTTTACCTAGAGTGTGTGTGTGTGTTTGTGTGCGCGCGGGAGATACTGTACTATAAATTGTCATGCATTAAATCTAGTGGCATACACCTCCACACTGTTGTTGAAAACAGGTAGCAGAATACTGTGAACAGGCTTTAAACAACATACTACAAGGCATATACCTGAATATTAAATTATTACTATATTATTAGACTCACACTCACACACACACACTCTCACACACACACACAAGTGTATATATATATATTGACCTTGCACTAATAGCTGGGTTACTACCAGAACTAGAGAAGTTTCATGTATGAAAGCAAGGTCTAGAATCGAAGGGCTTTAGAATTAACCTAGCAAAAACCAAAGTCTTAGTAAGTAGGAAGGTGGAGAAATCACAAATCATTTTAGGTACATGGGCCTGCTCAATCTAGAAAAGGCATAGGTAGAAACTCCAGTGTAAGTTATGGACACATAAGAGGTGCCACAATATCAAAGGAAGGTTAACTGGGAAGATAGTTTTTGTGTGTAGAATATGCACAAGTGTCATAAACACCAAAAATATACAGAAAACAGATTCCATCACATGCCAGGGGAAAAACTAGAAGTAGTTGATAGCTTCCATTACCTAGGTGACCAAGTCAGTAGTGGGGGTGGATGCTCTGAGAGCATAGCTGCTAGAATAAGAATAGGTTGGACAAAGTTCAGAGAGCTCCTACCTCTGCTAGTAACAAAGAGCCTCTCATTCAGAGTGAAAGATAGACTGTATGATGCCTGTGTGCGAACAGCCATGCTACACGGCAGCGAAACATGGGCTGTGACTGCTGAGGATATGCATAGGCTTGAAAGAAATTAATCTAATATGCTTCACAGGAATTGTAATGTCAGTGTGCACACACAACAGAGTATAAGCAACCTGAGAAAAAAGTTGGACATAAGAAACATTAGATGTGGTGTGCAAGAGAGACGACTGTATTGGTATGGTCATGTGATGCATATGGATGAGGACAGCTGTGTGAAGAAGTGTCACACCCTAACAGTGGAGGGAACCTGTGAAGGAGGTAGACTCAGGAAGACATAGGATGAGGTGCTGAAGCACGACCGTCAAACATTGGGCCTCACAGAGGTAATGACAAGCGACCAAGACCTTTGGAGATATGCTGTGCTTGAGAAGACCTGGCAAGCCAAGTGAGATTGTAGTCGTGGCTGATGCCAGTGCTGCATAACTGGCCCATTTAAAAACACCCTTCAGTCATTGGCCAGTATGCCGTGCCCGTGGAGACCTGTTGAACTGAGTGAAATTGTAGTCTTGGCTGATGCCAGTGACACCTGACTGGCACTCATGCTGGTGGCATGTAAAAAAACACCACTCAAGCATGGCTGATGCCAGTGCCACTTGATTGGCACATAAAACGTGCCATCTGAGAGTGGCCAATTCCAGTACCACCTCACTGACTCTCGTAGCGGTGGCACATAAAAAGCACCATTCGAGCATGGCCGATGCCAGTGCTGCCTGATTGGTACCCATGCTGGTGGCACATAAAAAGTACCATTCAAGTGTGGCCTGACTGGCTCCCATGCCAGTGGTACATAGAAAGCCCCTTCTACACTCTCAGAGTGGCATTAGGAAGGGCATCCAGCTGTAGAAACCTTGCCAAATCAGATTGGAGCCTGGTGCAGCCTCCCAGCCTGCTAGTTCTTAGTCAAACCATGCAACACATGCCAGCATGGAAAGTGGACGTTAAATGATGACAATATTTATATGTGTATGTATTTCTCTCTCTCTCTCTCTATATATATATATATATTAGGGAGGAGAACTCCAAACTTACAGGGAAAAATTTGATTTAGTATTAAATCAAATTTCACAATATAAATATATAATATATAAATTAGAGAAAAACCACTATTTATGCAATTCAAACAATGGTAGACATAAACCAAATCATAAATAAAAAATAAAATATGATTTTTAAAACATATAACTAGATCAAAAAAAGTACAAAAATGAATAATTAATATATATATATTGACTAGCTTAAGGTGACCTGCTCTATGCACGGGTAAGAGTATGGTTGTTACTTTCTGTTGCTTCCTTTCGGCACGTAAAAAGCACCATCCGAACATGGCCAATGGCACCTGTGTCGGTGGCACGAAAAAACACCCACTACACCCACTACACACACATCCAGCTGTAGAAGCACTACCAGATCAGACTGGAACCTGGTGCAGCTTCCTGGCTTCCCAGAACCCGGTCAAACCATCCAACCTGTGCTAGCATGGAAAACGGATGTTAAACGATGATGATGATGATGATGATGATTCTCCCTCTTTGTTTCTCTCTCACTATCCCATTCTCTCGGACTCTCCCTCGCTTTCTCTTACTCTATCTTTATCTATCTCTCTCCCATTTATAAACAACAAAAGATCTTGAGTAAGTTGAGAAAGAAACATATTTTCAAAGATCACTCATAAATATCAGGCAATGACAACGGAAAGGTCTGCTTCAAGGCAGACAGCAAAACACTAACATTTAAAAGGGAAAGACGAACTTGCGAGCTGAATAAAAATAAAAAAATATTGGAAAGCAAAGTTTGAAGGGATAGAATCTGAGGATAGTAGACTCACCATGGCTGGCATTTCTTAACGACGGACAGCAACGTAGTGGCAGTTTAACAGCTGGCGTAAAATTTTGAACTTGATGTAAAAGAAAATTCCTAAACACCAAGTTTTGAAGTGATTCTTTCTCACGACAGTAGACTCACCATGGCAAGCATTCAAAACTTCTTCATCATGGACGGCAACACATTGAGGATTAAAAGGCTGGCGCAAATTTTTTAGCTTGATGTAACAGAGAATTCCTAAACACCCGCTCCTGTAAATTTTAATCCCCTTCCAGCCCCATTTAGACCCCTTTTCACTATTAGGCAAATCAAACAGTGAAAAACATAAACCAAAACATAAAAATAAAAATATAATATACAAAATATATAAAATATAAAATTTAAAAATTTAAATTATTTAAATTTAAAATTAAAATTAATTTATATTTTTTTAAAAATATATATAACTATCAAAAAGTATTAAAAAGTTTAATATACATAAATACAGATATATACTACACTTTGTATATATACATTATATATACATATTTATATATAGAACACACACACATATATAAATTAACCCAATAAATATCTCATTCATAATATTTGTTCTCATGATTGTGTGGTGGTGGTGGTGGCGATGGTAATTCTCTCTATGAATGCAGAGAGACGTAGAGAGAGAGAGAGAGTGTGAAAGCGCTGTCGAAGGCGGGGAGGGGGAGATATAGAACGCTGTGAAACGACGTTATAAAGAGAAAGTGAAGGGGAAGTAGACGCTGTGAAACAACGTTATAGATAGAAAGTGATGGGAAGGGAGGAAAGAGAGTGATTGATGGAGGAAGACAGATACATAAAAGAATGAGAGTAGACTTGTCAAAGTACGTTTTTGGCCCTAGCAACGACACCTTTTAAGATAGTGATTTCTAACCTAGCCCACTCGCATCCTCACCTCATTTTTCACGTCCCTGTAAATTTTGGAGTCAATCCGATGGGATCTAGTGGCCTTTAATCCATTCTCAATGCCAAAACCAGACAAACAAAGAAACAAACTTTTCGCATTTCAGAATTATAATATAGAGATTATTCATTTTTGTACTTTTTGTAATCGAGTTATATGTTTTAAAAATCATATTTCATTTTTTATTTATGATTGTATCAGACTGCCAGAAGGGAAGCTAGGAGGCAGGTGTATTTAGCCAGAGGGGAAGCAGATAAGAAAAAATTTGCCAATGTTCTGCGCCGTGAGGATGAAAGATTTGAGGCATTTCGTGTTGCAAGACAGTGTGTGAGAGAGAATCGTGACGTGGTAGGAGAGAAATGTGTTCGCAAGGATGACGGTTCACTTGTGCTAAATGAGGATGCAAAGAGAGAGGTTTGGAGACGCCACTATGAACGGTTGCTGAATGAGGAAAATGAATGGGATAAAGAGAGTCTGCCGAATGTCGACCCAACAGAGGGACCAGCAATCCGAGTTGACAGTTCCTTAGTAGTTAAGGCAATTACAAGCATGAAAACAGGGAAAGCCCCAGGCCCATCAGGAATTACTGCAGAGATGCTCAAAATATCTGGTAGTGTCGGCTATAGCCTAGTCACTGGTATAGTTAACCAGGTGATACACGAAGGAGTCATACCCAATGACTGGTGTAGCAGCATAATAGTCAACTGCTACAAAGGTAAAGGTGACGCCCTAGATACAAATAACTACAGGGGTATCAAGCTGCTGGATCAGGTAATGAAGGTTACGGAGAGGGTTATAGCCCAACTAATTTGAGAGAGAGTTAGCTTAGATGAGATGCAGTTTGGTTTCGTGCCAGGGAAAAGTACTACTGATGCTATATTCCTGGTAAGACAGCTGCAAGAGAAATACCTAGCCAAAGATAAGCCCCTGTACCTGGCTTTTGTTGACATGGAGAAAGCCTTCGACAGGGTCCCCCGATCCCTTATCTGGTGGTCAATAAGGAAACTAGGGATAGATGAATGGTTAGTGAGAGCTGTGCGAGCCATGTACAGAGACGGTGCTACTAAGGTGAGGGTTGGCAATGAGTACAGTGAAGAATTCAAGGTAGAGGTTGGGGTCCACCAAGGTTCAGTCCTCAGTCCCCTCCTATTTATCATAGTCCTCCAGGCAATAACGGAGGAATTCAAGACAGGATGCCCCTGGGAGCTCCTCTATGCTGATGACCTTGCTCTAATTGCTGAGTCACTATCAGAACTGGAGGAGAAGTTTCAGGTGTGGAAGCAAGGTTTAGAATCGAAGGGCCTTAGAATCAACCTAGCTAAAACCAAAGTCCTAATAAGTAGGAAGGTAGACCAATCACAAACGCCTTCAGGTAGATGGCCCTGCTCGATCTGTAAAAAAGGTGTAGGTAGAAACTCTATAAGGTGCACCAAGTGTAAGCTATGGACACATAAGAGGTGCAGCAATGTCAAAGGAAGGCTAACTAGGAAAATAGTTTTTGTCTGTGGCAGATGCTCAGGAGCAATAAACACTGAAAATGTGCAGAGACCAACTTCTACCACGTTCCAGGGAGAAAAACTAGAAGTAGTTGATAGCTTCTGCTACCTAGGTGACCAAGTCAGTAACGGGGGTGGGTATGCTGAAAGTGTAACTGCAAGAGTAAGAATAGCCTGGACAAAGTTTAGAGAGCTCTTACTCCTGCTGGTGACAAAAGGCCTCTCGCTCAGAGTAAAAGGCAGACTGTATGATGCATGTGTACGAACAGCCATGCTACATGGTAGTGAAACATGGGCTGTGACTGCTGAGGATATGCGTAAGCTCGCAAGAAATGAAGCCAGTATGCTCCGATGGATGTGTAATGTCAGTGTTCATAATCGACAGAGTGTAAGTACCTTGAGAGAAAAGTTGGACCTAAGAAGCATCAGTTGTGGTGTGCAAGAGAGACGTTTGCACTGGTATGGTCATGTGACGAGAATGGCTGAAGATAGTTGTGCGCAAAAGTGCCTCACCCTAGCAGTTGAGGAAACCTGTGGAAGAGGTAGACCCAGGAAAACCTGGGACGAGGTGGTGAAGCACGACCTTCGAACTTCAGGTTTCACCAAGGAAATGACTAGAGACCGAGACCTATGGAAGTATGCTGTGCGTGAGAAGACCCAGCAAGACTAGTGAGACCATAACCCGTGGCCTCTACCTGGTATGTAGCCAGTCGACTTATACATACCTTTCCTTCTTGGGACACGAAACTCCACTTGTGAAGAACCATTGAGGCAAGTGAAAATCAAAATCAAAATCAAAATCAAACCAAATCAAATCAGATATCAGAAAGCAGAACCAAAATCAAAGTCGATCAACATCAATGGAAATTGCAGCTGTGATACCAGTGCCGGTGACAAGTAAGCAAACCATCCGATCGTGGCCGTTGCCAGTGCCGCCCTGACTGGCCTCCGTACCGGTGGCACGTAAAAAGCACCATCCGTTCATGGCCGTTGCCAGCCTCGCTTGGCCCACGTGCTGGTGGCACGTAGCACCATCCGTTCGTGGCCATTGCCAGCCTCGGCTGGCCCCCGTGCCGGTGACACGTAAAAAGCACCATCCATCCGTGGCCGTTTGCCAGCTCCGTCTGGCACCTGTGCGGGTGGCACGTAAAAAGCACCCACTACACTCACGGAGTGGTTGGCGTTAGGAAGGGCATCCAGCCATAGAAACACTGCCAGATCAGACTGGGCCTGATGCAGCCTTCTGGCTTCACAGACCCCAGTCGAACTGTCCAACCCATGCTAGCATGGAAAGCGGATGCTAAATGATGATGATGATGATTTGGTTTATGTCTATCATTGTTTGAATTGCATAATAGTGGGGTCTGGAAAGCCACTAGGATGCACCAGACTCCAATCTGATCTGGTAGAGTTTCTACAGCTGGATGCCCTTCCTAATGCCAACCACTCCAAGAGCGTAGTGGGTGCTTTCATGTGCCACCGACATGAGGGCCAGTCAGGCGATACTGGCAACGGCCATACTCAGATAGTGCTTTTTATGTGTCACCTGCACAGGAGCCAGTCCAGCAGCACTGGCAATGACCTTGCTCGAATGTTTTTTCATGTGCAACTAGCATGGAGGCCAGCTTGTTGCTTTGGCAATGATCATGCTCGTATAGTACTCTTAGCGCTCCACTAGCACAGATGCCAGTCATCGAATTTGATTTTGATTTTACTTGCCTCAACAGGTTTTCGCAAGCAGAGTTTAATGTTCAATGAAGGAAAGGTACACATAAGTGGCTGGTTACACCCCTGGTATATTGGATTTTACTCATAAGATATTGGAATATTATATGTATACCTTTCTGCCTGAAAAAAAAAGGATCTAAAAATGCAATATCCCTACATATCTCACATCTAGTCTCTTTTATATTCTCCACCTCATTCTCTATTTTATATCTTATATAAATTAATTATTTCTTAACCATCCTCTCACACTGTCTCCTATGAAGGGATATAATAAATATCCTGGAAATAGCTGTAAGACCTTCTATCTATAAATGTTCTAAAATCTACACAGCCTTGGTTTTTTTATCTCATTACGAAATAAAATTTTTATATACACACGCTGACATATGACCAACGTTGAACCTCTTATTCACATAATTACCAAACCTGGAACATAACTGTGGTCCATCTATAGCGCTTATTCAGCATTACCTGACACCTTTGTGTCTCAATGACACCATTACCTCTCATAACCTCTCTCTCTCTCTCTCTCTCTATATATATATATATATATATATATATATATATATATATCAATGTCCAACTTGATAGAAAGCTCAGCCTGCTTTTCAGCAGTTTTCAAAGGCAGAACATTAATGCGCTTAGGCACTGATGACTTTTGTAGTCTTGTGTGTTTCTGATGGAACGTAGTCATACTATGGAAAAGAGAATGGTCAGAGAGATAGCAGGTGTTATGAAAGGATTTTGTAATGTTAAAGTCCCTAATATCTTGTTTCTTAGTGACAACATAGTCTATGAGATGCCAATCCTTAGATCTAGGATGAATTCAGGTTATCTTGCAACAATTTTGCTGTTGAAAAAAGGTTTTTGTGATGCTTAGACTGAATTCCCTGCAGATGGAGAGCACACACAGACCGCTGGAGTTCATTCAACCTACACCATGATGACCAAGTACACCCTCCCATGCCTGATAGTCAGTACCAATATGAGCGTTAAAGTTGCCCTTTAGGATAAGTTTATCCCTATGGAGATGACAACATGGAGTTGGTTGTAAAACCCTTTTCCTGCTCACTGCTGGTCATGGTTGGGGCATAACAACTGACAAGCATAGCACAAGTGTTGTGATCAAGTTCCAACATTAGTGTCATGATGTGATCAAAGATACCTTTGGTTAAAGAAAGAAGGGATCTAGCTATTTCTGTCTTGATGCCAAAATCAACACCAAAGTGGTGTGGTTTGTCCTTATTTCTTCCACACCAGAAAAATATGTATCCACCTTTACTTTCTTCTAATTGTGATGATCCTGCAAGATGAGTTTCACTGAGTGCAGCTTTGTCAATGTTGTATTTCTTTAGTTCAAGGGCAACTGGTGCTGTTTCTCATTCTGGTGCTGAGTGACTGTCTTGGAGAGTGTGCACATTCCAAGAACCAAGGTTAATATTCTTAGATTTCTTCATGCTTAGAATGAGTTACTGAATAACCAGAGAGCTGCAGCAGGCTACCAAGCTTAAATTGAGTAGGTAATGTTTAGGGATCCTTTTCTCGCCCCCTCCCCTGTTGTGGAAAGCACTGCTGTGTCTTAGTAGACCTGCTTTGTCACCACTGGAGGACATGGACAACACAGTTACAAGTTCTGTGCTGGAACAGCCATCACCCAATGGTCGCTGACTGTGTAAAGATCCAGCAAGACACTTCAGTAATATCCTTTACCTGTCCCTGCCACTTTCACTCTCTCACCAGAGGACTTTTTGATTTTTGCAAGCTGAAGCTGTGCTGTGTTGAATGAATAAATGTAAGTTGTCAGAAAACGCACACATATGATTTTATTTAAGTGTTGAAGTCAATTTTTTGAAAAAGCCACACTTTTTGGAAGTGATGATAGCAAGAGTATGGTACACATATGTGCCACAACACCAAGAACAACACACTTCAGGATTTTTTTTCAGAGGTTTCCATCTTCTAAACAAGCCACTATAAACAAGCTGGAGAGCCTAGTCTACCCTATGAGTCAGAATTTGCTGAGAGTACAGCCCTGTTAAAGAGACCCTCCGCAATCAAAGACCTGCTTTTATATCAGAGTTCCTCTTCTCCTAGATGGGATACCTTCACCACGGTTAAGGAGCCCCATCTTTCTCCTAAGATATAGACAGGAATGCTGGTCGACCATGGCTCAGGTATAAAGTCAAGCTGACGAGTAACCTCTCAGAAATGAAGACAGCTCACAACAGCTTTGAGCGAACGGCCTTGGAGCGAACAAAATGGAGATCGTTGTGTCAAAATGTTATTAGAAACTTTGTTGCAACCAGCATTAATAGGCTTCAGGGTGTAAAGCAAAGGAGAAAAGTGGCTGCAAATATACAACCTGCACTGACCTGTAATTCTCATGCTTGCAGTATCTGTGGACTTTTTACAAATGATTGTCACATTCAATATAAGTATTATGACTGACAAAGAAAGAGTAGATTGTCAGATCCTCATATGTTGAAACCAACAGGAAAGTCCATCATGTGTGTGTGTGTGGGTGTGCATATTAAAAATGGGAAAGGCCAGTTTATGGGATTACCTTAGGTTTCCTGTCCATAAAGGGTTTAGCTTTATGGCCTATCATCTTAAAAATTATGGAAGAGGAAATTTTTTTAAGAAGTCATGCGCCAACATGTTTTTGGGATCTGACAATACACCACAAAGCTAAACCCTTTATGGACAGGAAACCTAAGGTAATCCCATAAAGTGGCTTTCCCCATTTTTAATATATATGGCTCTACATCTTGGAGTCTGCAGCTTCTTTTGGATTTATGTTTTCAACAAATGACATATATAAATATATAAAGTTATAGCCAGTCATAGAGTGACCATTGGTTTCATACCTATAAAGTGCTTAGCAGTATAGGTGACTCATCAGACTGAAATGGCTTGAAGGCCTTCAGCCATTTCAGTCTATATTACTACTAAGTGCTTTATAGGTGCGAACTTTCATCTTCCTAAAAAATATATTACTGTTCCCATGCTTTAGAGTGTGTGCTTCTTTCTCAGATATATGAGCTACTGACAATTCAATATATATACATATATATATATATATATATATATATATATATATATATATATATATAATATATATATATATATATATATATACACACACTCACATATGCACACACACACTTACATATATATCTATATCTTTATGTGTGTGTGTGTATATCTATCTATCATCTATCTATCTATCTATCTATCTATCTATCTATCTATCTATCTATCTATATATATATATATATATATATATACACAAATACATACATACATTCCCATATATAAATGTGTGTGTGTATGTGTGTGTTTGTACAATACTATTAATATTATTCATTTTTTTATTGGGTTCTATGCCTATTTATAATTTGTTTTATGTATTTATGCTTTGATCTTTAACATTTTTTTTCCTTTCTCCACTCTGTGTAGGAGGAGGAACACTTCTGCTTGGCATTAACAACACTAATGACACGTTTATTGTACTCAAAGTCTGCTGAAATACATGGTTACTAAAGGTAGCCACACCACTTTTCTTATTTT
The DNA here is from genome assembly GCF_006345805.1 of Octopus sinensis. NCBI lineage: Eukaryota > Metazoa > Mollusca > Cephalopoda > Octopoda > Octopodidae > Octopus > Octopus sinensis. The sequence goes on along the minus strand of NC_043010.1, from coordinate 25,420,756 downwards.
TAATTTGTCTTTTGTTATTCAATGTAGAAGTCAATGTTAGCGGGTAATTCTCTGGACTTACTCATCAGTTATTTGTATTTAGTTATATTCAGTTTTACTCTGTTTTATTATCAGTATACATAAATATATATATATATATATGAGTATTTATATGGATGTGTGTGTGCGTGTGTGTGTACACATACATATATATTCCACACATACATATATATTCCTCTATACACATGCACATATATGTGTGTGAGTGTGTATGTATATATATATATATATATAAATAAATACATACACACACACACACACACATATATATATATATATATATATATATATATAGATAGATAGATAGATATCCTCTAACAACTAATTAAACAGATATCGTTTAATAATTAAATTTGCGTTAAAATAATTCTGCCAAAAAACAGAAGGGTTCGGATAGATATCAAGGGGCCCATGGAAATAAACCCTAGCATATCTCACAAAATTTATCAGTAGATTTATTTACTCTCTCCGGCCACTTCTGTCTGTCTGTCTCTGTTTCTCCCTCCCTCTTTTCCATTCCCCCTCTCCTTCCTCTCTCATTCTCTCCTTGTTCTGAGTTAAAAATCTGAATTTGTCCATCCTCCGTTCTGATTTAGTAAAACAACTCCTATTAAACTACAGCAGCCTATGAAATAAATAAATATATAAACAAACAAACAAATAAATGGCCATGTTCCTGGACAAAAAGCAGTCATTAGTAGAACATTAGTGAGGTGAATCATCAGTGGGGTTCCATTGTAAACTTCATCTTCTTGTGTATATTATAGAAAAAAAATCAAGGGTGTATGTGGGACAGATCAATTAAGAGATTAAATTGACACTATCCTTCCTTTCACGAATGTGTTGTTTGAGAAATCATTATAATTATTATATCGAAAGAATGTAGTGGAGTGGTAGCAGAAACAATGGGTTGCCAAATGGGTTGTCTTTCATTATTCAGACTTGAAATCCCACCAGTGTTGTCTTTGCCATTCATTCCTTGAGAAGTGATAAAATAAGTTCCCAGTTAGATAAAATTGGCTACATCAGTCTTATAAAGGCAGAGGATTGACACAAATGTTAGTGTCAGATATAATTGACTATATCCCTCTCCACAAATACTTAAGACCAAGTACCTATGTAAAATGTTATTACTATTATTCTTGAGACCCCCTTCGGTCATGAATGACCATGAGATTGCACCTAGGCACAAGTCCAGGCAACGTTGTTTATGGAAGACCAGCAGTTGCCCATGCATACCAACCTCCCCTCTCTATGCTACCAGTGTTTCCAAGGGAAAGGCAAAGGGTGATACAGCTTAGCACTTGTGACATCGCAACTCATTTCTACAGCTGAGTGAACTGGAGCAACGTGAAATAAAGTGTCTTGCTCAAGAACACAACACACAGCCCGGTCCGGAATTTGAACTCACAATCTCACGACCGTAAGCTCGACACTCTAACCACTGAGCCATGTGCCACTCATTTACTTATTTATTTTTTTCTAAAATTTTCATTGCTTCTTGCAAACTCTGTTTGTTAAGAGATCTGCATTCCAGTTACAGACAGAGTCAACAACTATTGAAGAGGTTGCAAGAAGCAACAAAAATTTTAGAAAAAAAAAATAAATGAGTGGAAATCGAACTAGTGAGTGTGTTCATTAATAAGGCATTAAAACAGAATGAATCTCCCCAGACACAATAAAATATGCTTCAACACAGGAATTCACATAAAGAATCTTGCAAACCAAATACAAAAATGAAATATTATTATTATTATTATTATTATTAAGGAGGTGAGCTGGCAGAATCATTAGCATGCTGGGCAAAATGCTTATCGGCATTTTGTCCATCTTTATGTACTGAGTTCAAATTTTGTTGAGGTCAACTTTGCTTTTTATCCTTTTGGGTTTGACGAAATGATTATTAGTTGGACACTGGGATCAATGTCATCAACTTAACCCCTCCCCCCAAACTGCTTTATTACCATTATTACCTCTGCCTTAGCGAAGGCGGAGGTATTGTTTCATCCTTTCAGGGTCGATAAATTAAGTACCAGTTACGCACTGGGGTCGATGTAATCGACTTAATCTGTTTGTTTGTCCTTGTTTGTCCTCTCTGTGTTTAGCCCCTTGTGGGTAGTAAAGAAACAGGTATTGTTTCAGTTGTGTTTGTTTGTTTGACTATGGACAAGATATCTCAAGAACTGATGGATGGATTCAGATGAAAATTTCAGGAATGTTTGGCCTTATGACTGGCATGAACTGATTAGATTTTGGGATCAATCTGGTACTGGAAAAGGATTCTGGATTATTTTTCCTATCTTTTTACTTAATTTTGAGAGCAGTCAGGTTAACTTTTAATATTCTCGTTTGTGAGAACAGTCGAGTTTATTTCAGATATTCTCATTTTAAAAATCATCACCAGCTAGTCATTGAGAAGATGTTGGTGTTGCCTTGGTAGAGGTTTGTGCTCTCTGAGTGTTCTTGTTATAATTATTGGCTTCAAATTTTGGCACAAGGCTGGTATCATTGCCGAGCAGCATTTCTTCAAGCTTTACATCCTGAGTTCAAATGCTACTGAGATTGACTTTGCCTTTTATCCTTTCAGGGTCAATGGAATAAGTTGAGCTTGTGGTTGATGTAATCAACAAGCACTCAAATTTCAGGCCTTGTGCTTATTGTAGAAACGATTATTAAAGGCAGTGAACTAGCAGAATCGTTAACGTTTTTTCTTTCAAGGTATTTAAGATAAGAACCAGTTGAACACGGAGGTGGGGGGTGATGTAATCGCTTTATCCACTCCCCTGAAATTGCTGGCCTTGTGCAAAAATTTGAAAGAATTATTGTTGTTGATATATATATGTGATTGATACCAGGCCTGCCTGACTGGCTCCTGTGCTGGTGGCATGTAAACAGCACCCACTACAAAAGTAGCTCAGTGTGAATGGATGGTAGGAATGGGAGGTTTTCATTAGCATACAGTGATCACCTTAAAGCTGTTACTGGCCAGTGAACTTGTATGAGTGGTTGGCATTAGGAAGGGCATCCAACTGTAGAAACATTGCCAGATCAGATTGGAACCTAGTGCAGCTGCTGGCTCTCCATACCTGTCAAACTGTCTAGCCCATGCCAGCATGGAAAACGGATGTTAAAGGATGATGATGATGGGCGCAGACTCTGATAGATGTATGGTTAAGAAATTTGCTTCAAAACCCCATTTTCAGTTGGAGGAAAGAGTTACAGATTAGCTGTTGTCACCAGTGGTATGTAATTCCCAGTTCGTCTGTGACTGAGTATATCTAAGATGATAGGAATGATTTCTAGCAGACTAAGAGGCCACATAGTGGATTCCTCATTAGTGAGTTAACAGCAGACTATTGCAGAAGCAGCAGCAGTGATTAGTGGTGCCATTGTTTAGTTCTTTAAATTTTGCTGGATTGTAGAAACCATTGATGACTTTTGAGTCTCCTTAGTATGGTTCAACAGAATGTATTCTGTCATCATACAAGTTCACTGGCCAGTAACAGCTTTAAGGTGATCACTGTAATGAAAACCTCCCGTTCCTACCATCCTTTCACACTGAGCTACTCTTGTTTAGAATATAGAATTATATCTGCTGTGTTGTGCTCACCTCATGTCTATACACATGCTTAATCGTCATTCTGGACCACCACCATCATTATCATCATCAACTTCTCCAAGCTTGCATGGGTCAGATGAGAGTATTTTGAGTTGGAATTTTCTACGGCTTGATGCCCCTCTCCACTTTCCAATTCTAGGCAAGCTTGCGTGAAGAATTGAAAACAAATGACACTGTACGAATGAGATTTTTCTTTATAAAGTTGTGCAACACATCAAGAGGCTTGGACTTATTTTCATAATGGACTGGAAGTGAATGACACTATTAGCAAAGCAATTGTTAATAATATTGTGTAACAAAATTTTAATTTTTTTTTTTTGTCTTTGGTCAGTAAGTGTTATTTCCTAGTTGTTTCTATCTAGAAATCAAAAGAAAATTACTATTCCCTTCAGACTTTGTTTTTGTGACCTGGATGTTAATGTTTTGAAACTGACCAATTTTCCATTACATTTCAGACAGATTCAGTGCTGAGCTGAAGAAGAAATATCGTTATAGCAAATATTTTGCTCAACGTTAACCACTTGAACATGTCCCTTAGTAGCTGACAATATGTGCATCTTTGATCATGAGCAGGTGTAGTGGGGGAGCATCATAGTCATGTGTTGAGAGGGATTTTTTGAGGTTTGAATAAATGTAACAAAGGCAAAATTTGAGGGAAATATTAGCCATTTTTCATACTTTCTAGGGGTAAACAAATAGGAAATAACAGTTGCTGCCCAAGGACAAAAATCATGTTACACAGTGTAATTAGTGAACAGACACATGTGTAGACAAGGGAAACGTTTGTCAGTTTCTCTGTAAAAAAACAATGTCATACAAATTTCAAAGAACAACAAACACAATTTCAAAGTTTAAAATAATTTTAATAATCTCAATATTACTCACACACACACACATACATACAGAAACAAATCTTTATTAAAAGGAATGCTTTTTCATAATTTATATTTTATACTTTATTTCATTTAAAGACAATCAATGCAAGGCAATTAGTAAACAGTTGAAATATTTTCTTGGAAATTAGCAGAGCTGAAAAAAGATTTTGTTTTTTTTTCTCTTTCTTTTTATTCCTTTTCTTTTGTGGAATCTGGTTGTTTTTCTAAAGAAGATTTGACTATAGGATAAGCTGTGTCATCTTTGAATAGTTTTTAGCTGGTCTTGAATGTCATCCAATGTCACAGTGCTGGACAAAGAATAAAAAATAAAAAGGAAATGCAACACGAAGGATTTTCAATATTTGGTAAGAACACATCAAATTTATAGAGGAAGGAATAGAACTGATTGGATTATCCTTAATGTATTACACAACCTGTACTTATTTTATTGATTGTGTAACAAGATAAAAGGCAATCCTTCCTTCATTCTTAATGATCTCCCTCTCCACACACATTTTTCAGTGATCACCCTTCTATGCAATCAAATTATCCTTTGTTACCACCATGCATCTCTCACTTTTTCCACATGCTACACTTGCCTGTCTCTACTCAGACTCTTGCACCCTACTAAACTACACACACACTTTCTCTCTCTCTTTCACTCTTTCTCATCCTTCTCCTTACTATGTTACTGCTCTTCACCCACCCACCCTTTTCTGCATGGTCAGTCTATCTTCTGCTCTTCCTGCAACTCATGTGTATCATTTATCACTCCCCACCAGTCCTTATCCACCATTCACTACATCTACTTGTCAACCCTGCTCAATCTCTGCAGTTGTCACCTGTTCTCTACCTTCCCTCCAGTATATACAGGGTAATTCAAAATGAATTAGTCAAAAATAAACAAGTATATATATATATATATATATATATATATATATATAGTTCAAATTTACAAAATAAAAAAAAAAAACGAAATATGAAGACAGGTGTAGGAACAACAAGCAGGTGTATTAGTTTACTGCTCAGGAAAAATGGAAAAGTCTTTTACATTTCAAGCCCTCGCTCTTCGACAGAAAAGAATAAGAGGAAAAAATGAAGAGAGAATAACAAAAAAAACAGAAAGAGAAAAACTGTGTAGAGTTCAGCTGTCCAACATGGTGGGATGACACATACATATATACATTCATTACAACACTCACATATGTTTTCTTTTTGTACCATTCGAGAGAGAGAGAGAGAGAGAGGCACTATAGTGATGACAAGAAGAATAATTCCCTGATCCTAAGCATGATATGAATAAATTACAAATAGATAAAGCTGATAGGTTTCATACTCATGAATATTTGAAATATTTTATTTAAGGTAAAGAACACATCACAGAGATAGATCTTCAGTAATTTTTACTGCAGATCTATTAATAATTAAAATTTTAATTGAAATAGGTTATAGATCAATAAATTTCTTTTATATAAAACCACCTCCTCTTTCCCAACCAAAATAGAATATAATGTTAGTTTTATTGAAACAGAAAATTCTTTGGCACTAAACTTACCTACGTTCTACAGCTGCAAACCTGAAAGGAAAAGCAAACAGATTCAGGTTAATACACTATCGTCAAAGAAAGCAATGTGTGTGTGTGTGTGTGTGTGCGCGCACGTGAGCACATGTGTGTATATGTGTATGTGTGTGTGCTGCTATACATATCAAAGGAATAATCTTAAACTACTCCATCCCCGAGTATGAACCAACAAAATCTTAAAATTTCAAAATTCTTCCAAATGGTAGCCCTCCCTCCTCACTCATACACATCTCACTGATGGACTTATTTATACAGCATGATCTCACTTGCAAAGCTTTGCCAAAATTACATTGCAAAGTCTAAGTGTCATCATTGTTTGTTTTAGCTGACATTGCCACCACTCTTATCATTATAATCCACTGAGGGTGGATTATAATAATAACAGTAGTTGCAGATTGCATGGTCAAATGTACCTATTCACTTTGGCCAGATGCTTTTCAGCAAAATTTTGAAATGGTGAACATTCTGGTTTGGTTTTACATCAACATATTCATGTTTACATCAGATTCACTATATAGATTATCTGCAGGAGTTAGATAAATTATAGATGATGCATCAAAATTAAAATATTTAATTATGTGACTGTATTTATGAGGTTTATATATATATATGTATGCATGCAAAATTTTACTGTTTGAAAAAAATGTTGGGAGCTGGATGAAGGTTGAAAATTGCATGATTGTGAGTGAGTGTGTGTGTGTGTGTGTGAAATTTTAAAATGTTAAATGTTGTGGATATGAGTTCACCCTAATGCATTCTTTATAAGTTATATTTTGAGAAAGTCATATTTTCCAATGTTAACAAGCTGAACTGATTGTGCTTTATTACATACACACATAGACTCCAATCACACACACTGGCACTCTATCAGTTATGACAATGAGTGTTCCAGTTGATCTGATCAATGGAACAGCCTGCTCATGAAATTAATGTGCAAGTGGCTGAGCACTCCACAGACATGCGTAGTCGTAATTTAGTTCTCAGGGAGATTGAGTTCACTCACTTGGCAAACATGGGTAGTATCTGTATCTCAAAGGGCCAGCCTTGTTATATTCTGTGTCATACTCCAATCACTATGCTTGAATAAAGAGGTATTACAGTGGATCTATAGTTGTCTGATCCACCACTTCATTTACCATCTTGTACTGTAAGCCAACATTCCTTCTTTTACAGATCACTCTTTTATTGACATCTATTGCCATCTGGATTATTGAATCTAAACTCTCTTTTACTGGGATCTCACCCTACTCTATAGCTATCCATCACTCCTTTTCCTAGGCACAGCCATCACACTCTTGTCATCAGCCATTTCTATGATTAACCATCGCATGCACTCTCTCCCTTACCAGCTAACCATCAGAGGCTATGGGTGTTGTCACTGTTGTTGAATGAGGAGATGTTAACAAAGACTTACTGAAATTCAAGCTGAGATTTTATCATGTCCATTTTCTTTAATGTCTGCAAGGAGAATCAAAACATGTTGAGTGAGAAAAAAAAAAAAGGAATCAATAGCATTTAGGTTCTGATAAAATACCACACTGAAGGAACAGTATTTACTCTCTTTACTTAGCAAGATTACTGATGAAAAAGAGTTAAGTTAATGATTAATTTATGACGTATCAAAAAGTTTACTAGAAATAAATAATTAATACTGAATAAACAATGTTAGTCAGTGACTAATTGTATTTTCATTGTTCAAGTAAGCATGGAAGACAACTCTGGACACAATTTAGTCTTATTCTTTTCTCATCAGTAAAGAATAGCTGTCATAATGCTTGCTGAAGTTGCAAGTGAATTGCTAAGTAATAATATAACATCCTAAAACTGCTAATCAAATATAAAAAATTGTAGTCTACTGCACAAGAACGTTAAAAAATTTATGAATTCTTTAGAAAGTAAAACACTTCCTAAATAATTCACACACTAAGAAGTTATTGATAATGTTAAAATCGTGTATATTTGTAATCCCAGTTGTGTTCATTAGTTGCTTGTGTTATCTCAACTGGAAGGTGCAGTGGTTTATACAGCCTTGTTAGAAAATGGCAGTGGAATTTAATAAAAAATGGCAAAAGGACTGGACTATGTCCCTGACTGCATTTAGTCTTATCCCTCTATAATTTGTCAGCTATATTCCACATTTATTAATCATCACTTACTTTTACAGACCTTGATTTACCTGTTGAGAAAGTAACTAAGATTGTCCAGGAATGGAAATTTCTCTCATATATTTCACACCCCAAAATTAAAGCTGTTCAAAAGGTATTCGAGGTATTATAAACATTTCCATGATAAGAGAGCATGGAAAATGACTATTATAAAATAATAAGGATGATAAGGACAAGTAGTATAGCTTACCTTTAATCAACCAGAATTTGGAGTCAGAAAACTGCAATAATAAACTACATGCAATAACGAATTTAGTCAGTCCTACTTAATCATCAGTACTGTTGTCATTAGATGGCAAATTGGAAGAGGCATTAGAATATTACTATGTGATATATTTCTATGATAGACCCTACTGTTCTGTGATATTTAGAAGCATCAGGTTTGTTATAGTATTTAGATTAGTCCCACTGAGTTTATAGAATCAATAAATACTAGAAATATATTGGTGTTTATTCTAACTTTCTATGTTCTGAGTTCAAATTCCTGCAAGGTCAATTTCCATCATTTCATAGATAAAAAAAATAGTATCAAACCAGGGATTGGTGGAACTGTTAAAACATCAGACAAGATGTCTTGCAGTAAGTGTACTACCTCTTTGCATTCTGAAGGAAATGCCTTCAACAACGATGGTGCCAAGCTTTATTGGCCAATTAGAATATCCTCTTCCTTGGATAACACTGGAGGCAAGGAGAGTGAAGATTTGCCTGTATGAACAACTTCAAGTCCTTCACGAAAAATCCTTGCCTAGGCCAGCACATATAGATGCAGATGCATGGTCAACTGTAACTAATGGAGGCCCTATAAAAAGTGTTGTTATCATCATCATCATAATTAACTCCTTTTGATAAGAACTACCTTGAGACAGCCCCTGATCTATGATACAAATTCTTTATTTTGTAGTGATCCAAATTTCATGAAAAAATATATTTCAAGCACCAGATTAATAATGACAATGTTATTTTAATAAATTCTTCAAATATCCCTCATTAATGTTTCCTTACTGTTGCTGATTTCACCCTGCTATGGTACCTATTTAAAATGAGATGGCTGGGCTGTTGGGCACTAAATGTCTTGGTTATTCATGCACTGAATCACTTGTGATATGGTATGAACTATCAATTTCTGGTTGGTTGTCTGGTATCCTATAAAGTCAGTCATCCATGCTGTCACTAAGAAATGCGGAAGAGAAGGAATCATTGAATATACGATTATAATTTTTAAGATTACTATCTTTTTCTTTAAAGATGGAAAGGAAAATTTTTTTCATATTTACATCTACACAATTCAATTGGTTTGATCTTTGTTCTTTCCTCCTCTCATCCTCAATATTCATTTAACACTACCCACTATGAGCATCAGGATGTAGGCAATTTGGAATTCTCTGCAGCTATTCACTTGCAATATTTTGAAAGGAACATTCACCAAGCCAATCTCACTAGTTTTGGAGAGTTTATAAATGTTGTTAACAAAAGCTTTTCTTTCCCTTTAGACCAAATAAAGTTTTGTTTAAGGCTGTAGTACCATAAAAAATAAAGGATACTAGTTTGAATCCAGTCTTGTACCATGTACACATTCAGGAGTAAGAAACTTGATAAAGATAAGATGTCAAACTGATTGTAACAATGTTCATCTCTAAAGGCAAGAGAGGTTAATAGTCCAAAGAACTATATTCTAATTAATAATAACTTTTAATCAGCTAAATATGTAAATATATAATGTATACAGCAACAAATAATGTTGTACTATGTAGAAGTATTACATCTACAACTTACCTCTAAAGAATTGTTGATGGTGTTTTCTTGGAATGCAAAATTTTTTGCTGCTTGAGCAAGGAGCTGAAATTAAAAAAAAATCCATGTCTTTATATAATTGTGTGTTTGTATGTGTGCATGTGTGTATAGACATATGCACATGTATATCAATTTGTAGGTCCATATACATGTATATGATAGTGGTACACTCATTCCCACTGCTGGTGAGAAGAAAGAGGCATAGAAATACTGCTATGAAGAGAATATATAGAAGAGAGAGAGAGAGACAGACAACCCTGAAGGAGATTCAAAAGAAGAACTGTCTATTAAGGTGGATTACAACAATAGAAAAAAATACATTAAGGATTTGAGAGGTAGAGAAAACAGCAGAATCCTGAGGCTAATTGTCAAGATATTGAAAATATTTGATAAAGACACACACTAGTTATTCATATTATCAATCAAGTAGGACAGAGAGGCATTGTTCCCAAGGACTAGCAGAGTATCATCAACAACAACTGCTAAAGACAAAACTGATTGAGAAAGCAGCAACAACAGAGGTGTTAGCTTGATGGAAATTAATTTATGAAAGAAGCAAGGAGTTATAGCACAGCTAATTAGGAAGAAAATTAGTTTAGCTGAGATGTTGTCTGAAGTTTGTGCAACATATGAGCAGTGGGGGACTGGGTCTAAAAATATTGGTTGCCAGGAGACTAAGGGGGCCCACCCGCAACTACAATGCTATCATTCAATTTTTTTTTTTTTTGTTAAAAGTATTCTTTTCAACTGTCTACAAATATGACCAGGCTGAAATAATTAATGCATTCTTCCAGGAGTGAATAAAAAATTCTCAAATTTGAGGGGATGGGCCTCCATATACGGATTTTAATGGTGCAGGGACCCACTTGCCATCAGGTAAGCTGGCAACCTGGCCAGTCCGCCACTGCACATGAATATCACCAGCCATTGTTCTATTTTTAACGAGGCAAAGTTACAGAAGTGCTTAGCTACAAGCAAACCACTTTAACAAGCATTTGTCGACTTGGAAAATGCTTTTAACAAAGCACCACACTGTGTAATTCATTGGTTGTTGGGAGAACAGTAAGTAGATGAATGGCTTGTGTGAGTGTTGCAAGCCATGTACAGCTATGCTGTTGATAAAGTGAAAGTTTAATCCAAATTCAATCTGGAATTCTGCATGTAGAGCGGGTGAAGGTTGATTTTAGACTGATGACTCTCAAAGGAAATGACAAAGAATCACTTGTTGTGATTCTTTATCATTTCCTGTGATGATGGAACAAATCTTTCAGCTTGTGCCACTAAAGAAAAATAAATATAAAATGATGATGAAGATATCACACACACAGAGGTCTACCCACCTAGCCAATGAATAAAATTTGATAAAAATAAACTCCAAAAAAGTATTTTATGATGATAATCTAAAATAGAAAATGTGTTAACATGATCCTCAGTTTAAACTGCTCTCTCTATTGGAAAAAAATAATTTTTAAATAAACCCCACCAAAACCCTAGAATGTTATATAAAAAAAAAAAGCATTACATTTCCGTCAAATAAAATAAAATAATACTTTTATAGTTATCTCTATTTTTAAAATGGGAGAACTGAAAATAAGCACAAATTTAGAATCAATATTAGCCAAAACAAAATTATAGCTGTTATATTTATTTATAGGTGAATACTTCAATAATCTTGCTATATATTTCTATTTTTAAAAAAGGCAGTGGATTAATTGGCTGAATTGTTGAGAATTGGGACAGAATGCCTTGCAGTATTTCTTAGTTCAAATCTTGTTGAGGTTCATCTTTTTTTGGCAGTGGTGGGGAGGAGGGGCTGATAAAATAAACTAATAAAGATGTAATGCTATTGATTAGCACCCCCAGATCTCATTATTGCTGACATTGTACCAAAATTAGAAACAATTATTATTAAAAATGGGCAAAAAGTTAGCATAATTACCTTTACAATCTGAGTTCAAATTCTGCTGAGGCCAGCTTTGCCTTTCTCACATCTGGGACTGATAAATTAAAGTACCAGTCAAATACTGATGTCAGTTTGATCAATTAACCTTTTTCTCTCATCATGAAAAATGAAAAAAATCAAGCTTTGTGCAGCAGCCGCAGTAGTGTCACCATCACCACCACCACCATCAAGTTTTCCATGCTTACATGGGTCAGGTGGAAATTGTTTAGGCAGATTTTCTACAGCTAGATGCCTTTTCAGCCACCAACCCTCACCTTTTCCAAGCAAGGTAATATTTCCTCATGGCCAGACATGCTTTTCACAGAAGACTGGAAACAAACAACACCCGTTTGATGCTGATGCTCATTTACAACCATCACATGGTTTCAAAACAAGGTCATGCTCGCACACACACACAAATAGGTTTCTTTCAGTTTCTATCGACCAAATCTACTCACTGGGCTTTGGTAGATGTCACTTTCACAACATCCTGTGCAGTAGGACTGAACACAAAGCCACATAGTTTGAATGCAAGCCTTTTAACCACACAGCCATGCCAGTACCTTGTACCTATGTTCAAGTTTAGGTCAAAAATTATATGCATTCTTGTTTCTGCAATTTATTAAAACAAAAGCTGGGTTTGAACAATTACACAATTTTTTTTGACACAGTCTCTTTTCTTTCGACGTACTTCTTCCAGCAGTCCACAAGCTTGCTAGTTCCATTGGAGAAGATTTTTGGCTAGTCACGCAACTATTCATGCACTTCTTCCTTTATTGCAAATCAACAATCTTGTAAAGGATGTTTGAGTGGTCCAAAGAAGTGATACTTCAAAGGGACATTTGCACTGTATGGAGGGTGTTCCAGCTGCTTGAAACAATTTTTCAATGGTTTCAACAGTGTGGGTGGCCATATGAGGGTGTGCATTGCCATGCAACAGTATATAACAAGACGGGCAACAATATATAACAAAGTCTATATATCTGTTGGTCACTAACCTTACAGAACAGTTTTCTCTCAACCTATTTCTAGGTGAACTGACTACTCTGCTTGAAGCCTCATTTCACTTCCTAACCACATGGAAATCTAGACGAAACCAGACCCAGGGCAACTTACTGGTCCATCCATCCTATGCCTCACAACACTGTCTAACAACATGGACTTGTCTTTCTAATTAACCAAGTTGCAAGCCCATTGTTAATCAGTGCTTTATCCCTATTTCTTACTGCTTTAAAATGATGCCAACCAACTCATCATCTATGGTGTCTGACACTGTTGAAGTGACACTGTTAAAGTCTGCACAGTGTCAACATGGCTCACCTGCATTCCAGTTTGAACCAGATGCCTTCAACACCTCCAATTTCTGTAATAGTGGCCTGAGAGTCAGTACATACAGAAGGAATGAGAGGGGATATCCTTGAAAGACAGAGCATGCAAATCAAAACAGTTGTGATATGTAGCCATATATTCTGATTACTGAACAGATGTCAATGTGTTGAAGTGATCTAATCTTGGAAAACAGGACCAAAAGCAGCTGCTGGTTTAAGGACTGTTGCCAAAGTCAACAAAAGTTTTTGATTGCTCCAAACTGATCAGAATCCCACCAGATTTGTTACAGACCATCCCTTTGATTTCTGATAGTTGTGCAAAGCTTTAAATTCGTGTGTGTGTGGATGGGGGGAGGGTTAAGACGATTGATAGAAGCATTTATTTCACTGATTATAGAATGTTTTATCTTTTACTTGTTTCAGTCATTAAACTGAGGCCATGCTGGGGCAACGGCTTGAAAAAGTTTTAGTTGAATGAATCGCCCCCAGTGCTTGTTTCTTTTAAAGCCTGGTTTTTATCCTATCAGTCTGTTTTACCGAACAGTTAAGTTTAGGGGACATAAACACAAGCCGTGGATTGACAGAGACACACACACACACACACACACACACACACATATATATATATATATATATATATATATGCGTTTCAGTTTCTTTGTATCAAATCCACTCACAAGAGACTTTGGTCGGCCCGAGGCTATAGTAGAAGACGCTTGCTCAAAGTGCCACGCAGTGGGACTGAACTGGAAACCATGTGGTTGGAAAGCAAACTTCTTACCACACTTCCACGCCTGCACCTTGAATGCTAAATATTTTTTTAACGCTCTACAAAGTTAATGAATGGTTGTTCAAATTATTTCTTGTATGCTAATGAGAGGCATGTCACAACGCATTGCTATCCGGGTAGGACCTCACGACAAACGGTCAGTTTGTAGTACTACGACTAAACAAAATATATAAATCGATTATTAAGACAGTGGGATACATTTTAGAAAGAGATTTGATTGCTAATTGTAGCAAGTCGAGCGACAATGTATGGGTTCCGTCGTTGACTCCCGGACCGTCACACTGCATCCGTATACAGTAATCTCTTGCCATATCGCGCACTCAGTACATCGCGGATTTTTCTGGCTAATATGTATAAATTTATATCGCGGGTTTCTGCGGCCAATAGGTATTCATTTTTTTTTTTTTTTCTGTGGGAGGTTTTGGAGCGTAACATCTGCGATAGTCGAGGAATTACTGTAATACATGTATCTTGAGCGCATGGTGTATTTCTGGAAAAATAGAGATGCGGGTCACGATCGTTTGTCCGACAACCTGTATGTCAGAGATCTGCTCGAGATGATCATTCTGATGCTAATCAACCAACCAAAGTCCACTAGATTTAATAAAATCTACATAGCCATCTTCTCAATCAGATAAAATGCTACCTAACAGATATAGTAAGCTTGTGCACACACACACTAAACGACAAGCAATCATATCTACAATTGTTTATAACCGGTTAATGATCACCGGTTAGTAATATGAAAGATCTGTGTCTTCACGTTTTGTCTGTTCGGCAACCAAATAGATTTCGTAAAATATAAGGAAGCTGCTGAAGGCATTAATTCTCAATAGACTTTTCGTAGATGATAAATTAATTCAACAGCTGAAAATATTTACGTAAATGGACTAGCAATTAAATGTATAATATTACTATTTTTAAATGCTTTGTTAGATAATTTTTTAACGTTCATAAATAACAAAATAAAATAAAAATATGAATGAGCCAACGTGAAAGCCTCTGCGTGGTCTTTCGAGCTGCTAGAAATAGAAGCGAAATTTCTTTCATATCAAATCCTATCATGACAACATTTCTGGTAAAACAATGGTATACGGTAACAACAACAACAAAAGGAGTATTTTTTTTTTACAGAGATATTTACCTCACTGGAATGAGAACCACGCACGATCTGTCTCGCAAGAGAACCGAGGTCATTCATGTTTCCTGAAATTTTATCATTTAACCGAGATTTTGTTTCCTGATTCCAATTAGCAGACGCCATAGCGAGCTATCACTGACATCACTGCAATCTTCCTACAATATATATTATATATGGCAACAACGTTTCGATTTAGTTTCGTTCTTTCACAACTACTTTCAAATATATATGAATATATAAAAACTTTTAGTTGCGCCCTTTTGTCATTTTATATAAGTAATAGATAGATAAATAGATAGATAGATAGAGAGAGAAATAATGAGAGAAAGAAACTGTGTGTATGAGAGAGAGAGAGAGAGACTTAGTTTCGTTCTTTTCCTCAACATTTACCAACCAAGATATATATTGTATACCTGCTTTAAACACTTTGTATAAATTCTTTATTTTATTTTTATGGTCCTAGAATTCAACAAAATGTGAAGAGTTAAAAAATGGAAAATAATTATCAATCAGTCAATTACGACAGTCGATATTATTTCTGGTCAACGTGAAGCATTTTGAAACTTCCGTTCTGCAGAATTCAAGAATTTGGAAGCATTTTTATGTTTATATTTTCTTGGATGATATTTTTTTACAACTATGATTTTCAATTAATATTCTGATGTTTTATTTTAAATAGTATCCAGCTTTCTGCGGTAATTGTCTTTTGTTTACTTTTTTCTCATTAAATTTGTAATGTTTAATTACAATAATATTTACGGAGTCAGCGGATGATTAACTATCTCTCGCCAATAACAAGAGAAACTGCGTCGAGTTAAGGAGGGAGTCTTTATATATGGTCGCTCAATATCCTTGAAATAGCAGCCACGTCTCACCCAACTGTCTTTAAAAAACGAAGGACAAATCACATAATTTTGTCCTTTATTTATAAGTCTTAAAATATATAAGCAAAAACAAAAAAAAAACAGACTAGATGGTCACGGCGTGAATGTCTTATCATAGATTTGCTGGGTCATGATTAACCTATGCTAAGACATGAATAGATTTTTGGTTAACTTATTGAGTAACAGTTGATTAAAAAACAAAAAACAACGAAACAAAACGAACATTTCTTGGGTGGACGCTTTGAAGGACGTGTCCCATTGCACCACTCTGTGTTGAGGCCTAATCAGGCTCATGAAGAATAGCACATTTCAATTGTCGTTCTTGAAAATGTCACTTGCGGGTTGGCTTATTTCAAGAATTAATATTCTCCTAGCAAATCAGGCCTTGTGCCTATAGTAGAAAGACTAAATAGAAAAAAGTATTCACCCATATAATTTCTACAGCTTCTTTCATTTATATAAAAGACATTAATCGCATTCGGTTGGGCATAAATTTAATTTCTGCGTGAAGAACTTTTTTTTTCTTAACTGTATTAACATTTGTTGAAAAATTTAATCCATCAGGAATATTAAAATTTATTTTAATAATTATCCATTCGCATACATGTTTTCTTTCTTTGTTTTTTATTCTGTTGATGTTGAATAGATTGGGTAATAATGAGATTTTTTTCGCAGTGGCTGGAAATATTCTGTGTTTGCAATATTCTTAACTAATTGGATTATATTCACAAGTGATTGAATCGATGAACTGTCTGGGTTACAGAGAGCTTAGGACTGAGTTTATCTGCGACATATACAATTGACTTTCAGGAGTTTAGCTCGCCCAGCTGTACTTCTGCATTACACAGAATATTTCACTTAGGAAACAAAAATAATTTGTGTTTCTTTATCTCGAAACGCCTCTTGGAGATGGGTCAACTCCGTCATTTTGAGTTGCTATAGAGGCACAGCTTAAGTTTTAGCCAAGTCCTTACAACCTGGTGATTATGTAATTCTCCGTCTCGCCATTAATCTGTGAACAATAAAAATCTACTAATTTAAAACGAGACAGGTGAAAAAAAAAAAAAAAAGATACGGAAACACTTTTAACAGTGCGGTGTTGGGGGCCTCACGATTCCGAAGAAATGGTAATAGGCCCACATTGGCAAAAGCCAGTTATTTATAATATTCGTAAACTAAGATCGTGCTCCATGAAAAGTAATTTGTTTCGTGGGACTCGAGGAAAACTTGTTTTGAAGATCGGACAGGTGTTAGAAAACTGGTAGATATGGAAGTGCCTTTGGTCTCTTCAAAGCCTATGAAATAATTTACCGATTCACTCTGGTTGTGGCATGAAAGTGGATCATTCTTAAAAGCAACTGATATTTATGACAAAACAAACTATTTATTATTTTATAAACTCTAACATTTATTTGAAAATATTGTATGGAATTATTTAAGTAATTCTCAACAAACACTATACTGCCAAAATCTCATTCTAGTTTGATGTGTCCGTTATGTATTTATTTTTGTTTGTAATTAATGAACCTTTTGGTAAATTTTACCGTTCTTAGCATATCCATATAGTTGCATTTCTTTACCCTTGTCAAGGTAGTGTCTATTTAAGATTGGCTTGCAGAAATTAATTTACTTCGTTTGTTGTTGGAGAATTTTGATCAATGTGTGTGTGTGTGAGAGAGAGAGAGAGCTTTCATAAACCAACACATAGCAGGGTGTCATGGCCTGAAATTTTTAACTTGAGTTGAAATTATATTGGGAAATATTACAAAAATCAAATTTCATTTTTGTTAGAACAAATTGAATTGTGACTTGAAATAAAATTTTAATTAATTCTAAGATCAGATAAATACATCAGTCTTATCAATTTCAATTTTAAAAGTTAGTAACTGAATTCCCCCAACCACTTTTAATTTTAAAACTTAACAGTATATCCCATAAATGCAGTTCAGCAGAAGGGTGTCCAAATAGTGATACCCTCCTAATATTTAATAATTCTATATTTGAATTAACTGGTTGTGTTTAAGTTGGCAAACCCCTCTATGTAATTGATTACAAAGAATGTGTGTTCTCTGAAAGAAGATTTCTGAATATCTTGAAGAGTATTCTGTGAAATGTTTGAATATAATTTTAATTATCACATTTATGAATATCATGAATGAAAACTGTGATGTCACTCCTTATATCAGTTCAACATTATCTGTCTTTAGCACAACACAAACATTTTTGTATTCTCCTTCATAAGGAAGTTACTAATCTACTTAAAAATATCTTTTTGTATTCATAGGGCCCAAACCTTTCATAACAGTCCTTGAGTACCTTTAGGGAGTCCACTCTGTTTGCAAACATTTCAACAAGTTCTTCAGTTTGAGCGCATCTTCCTCCCTCCCTTCCACCATTTTCATCCTTTAAAGGATCATGAGCACTACCCTCTCCTCCTGACTAAATGACACAAAAATCATCATCATCATCATCATGTGGTTTGTTCAGTTTCAGTAAAACTCAATCTCCTTTTTCTTAATTCTTCTGTCATCTGTCATTGCTTCTTAATTTTTCATTGACACTCATACCCTCCACTGTCAATATGCACCACTTTTTCAGTCAGTTCCTGAACCATTCATTTTTCTTGGTTAGGATATGATCTAAGACTAATTGGTTTCATCCATCTGGTAATGGATTAGCTTTGCCAACCTGTTGGTAGAGTTAAAAGTCTTGAACATCTGTGCCTGAGACCTGTCAAGCCAAGTGAAATCATAGTCGTGGCTGATGCTGGTGGCATGTAAAAAGTATCTTTCAAGTGTTGGTCGTCGTAGAGGCAAAGTGACTGATGCTGGTGGCACATGAAAAGCTCCTTTTGAGTGTTGAGCCTCATGGCATTATGCTGTGTTTGAGAAGCCCCATCAAGTCAAGTAAAATTGCAGTCGTGGAAGATATGATGTAAAATCACCCATTACACTCTTGGAGTGGTTGGCATTAGGAAGGGTATCCATCCATAGAAAATCATGCCAAATCAGACTGGAGTCTAGTGCAGCCTTCCAGCTTACCAGCCCTGGTCAAACCGTCCAACCCATGCCAGCATGGACAACAGATGCTAAATGAAGATGATGATGATGATGGTTAGTGATTGAAATGTTTTGATATTCCATATTATATGATACGGATCACCATTACAAGATGACTTATCTAACTTGCCTTTTAATAGTGAGAATTTGCTTAGATGAGATGCAGTTCGGTTTTGTGCCAGGTAGAAGCACCACTGATGCTATATTTCTGGTCCGACAACTGCAGGAGAAGTACCTAGCTAAAGATAAACCCCTCTACATAGCTTTTGTGGACTTGGAGAAAGCCTTTGACAGGGTTCCCCGTTCCCTTATCTGGTGGTCGATGCGGAAACTGGAGATTGACGAATGGCTAATAAGGGCTGTACAGGCTCTATACAGAGAGGCTGTCAGCAAGGTTAGGATTGGCAAAGAATATTGTGAAGAATTCTGGGTAGTAGTAGGTGTGCACCAAGGCTCAGCCCTCAGTCCCCTTTTATTCATCATAGTCCTCCAGGCAATAACAGAGGAATTCAAAACAGGATGCCCCTGGGAGCTCCTCTATGCTGATGACCTGGCTCTCATAGCAGAATTACTACCGGAACTAGAAAAGAAATTTTGGGTGTGGAAGCAAGGGTTAGAATCAAAGGGCCTTAGAGTAAATGTAGCAAAGACCAAAGTTATAGTAAGCAGAAAGGCAAACTCAACACACACCCCCTCGGGCAGGTGGCCCTGCTCGATCTGTAGGAAAGGTGTAGGTAGAAACTCCATAAGATGCACTCAATGTAAGCTATGGACGCATAAGAGGTGCAGCAACATTAAAGGGAAATTGACTGATAAGATAGCTTTCATGTGCGGCAGATGCACAGGGACAATAGACACCACAGACACTCAGAAAACAGATTCCATCACACTCCAAGGAGAGAAACTAGAAGTAGTTGATAGTTTCCGCGACCTGGGTGACCAAGTTAGTAGTGGAGGTGGATGCACAGAGAGTATCACCACTAGAATACGAATAGCCTGGGCAAAGTTCAGAAAGCTCCTACCCCTACTGGCGACAAAGGGTCTCTCGCTCAGAGTGAAAGGTAGATTGTATGATGCATGTGTGCGAACTGCCATGCTTCACGGTAGTGAAACATGGGCTGTGACTGCAGAGGACATGCGTAGACTTGAAAGAAATGAAGCTAGCATGATCTGCTGGATGTGTAATGTCAGTGTGCATGCACGACAGAGTGTAAGCACCCTGAGAGAAATGCTGGATATAAGAAGCATCAGATGTGGTGTGCAAGAGCGAGGCTTGCGATGGTATGGTCATGTACTGCAGATGGATGAGGAGAGATGTATGAAGAAGTGCCACTCCCAAACAGTTGAAGGTATCAGGGGGAGAGGTAGACCCAGGAAGACATGGGATGAGGTAGTCAAACATGACCTCAGAGCGTTGGGCCTCACTGAGGCAATGGCGAAGGACCGAGATCTCTGGAGATATGCTGTGACTGCAAAGACCCGGGCTGCTTCCTGCATCAGTTCTGCATAGCCCCTGCCCATTCAAAGTACCCTGGATCCCAGAACGTCCCGCTGTGCTTGAGGAGACCTGTTGAGTCAAGTACATGAACACGAACATGAACGTCAAAATAAATATCAATGGAAATAGTAGTTGTGATGCCTGTACTGGTGGCACATAAAAAGCACCATCCGAACGTGGCTGTAGCCATCGCCGACTCGACTGGCTTCTGTGCCGGTGGCACATAAAAAGCACCATCTGAACGTGGCCGATGCCAGCGCCGCCCTGACTGGCTTCTGTGCCGGTGGCACATAAAAAGCACCATCCGAACGTTGCCAGCGCCGGCCTGGCTGGCTTCCGTGCCACTGGCACATTAAAAGCTCCAACCGATCTTGGCTGATGCTGGACCCCCCCTGGCACCTGTGCAGGTGGCACGTAAAAAGCACCCACTACACTCACGGAGTGGTTGGCGTTAGGAAGGGCATCCAGCCGTAGAAACTCTGCCAGATCAGACTGGAGCCTGGAGCAGCCCCTGGTTTCCCAGACCCCGGTCGAACCGTCCAACCCATGCTAGCGCGGAAAATGGACGTTAAACGATGATGATGATGATGAGCCACTTGGCAGCTATTTTCGTAGCTGTATTTCATTATCATTGTTTTAACATACATGATACCCAGGCTTGCAAAGGTTGCATAGAATTCATTAAGGCAGATTTTCTGTAGTCAGATGCCCTTCCTGTTGTCATCCTTCACTTATTTCCAAGTCGCGTGATTTTTTCCCCCTGTCCAGGCATGTTGTCATAGAAGATTAGAAAAGGGTATCATTTGTATGATGGTAACACTAATTTACAGCCATCACATGATGTCAAGAAATGAGACACACATACACACACAATGGGATTCTTTCAGTTTTCATCTTCCAAACTGTAAAATATTTGGTGCTGATAAGAACAAAATTAATTTGAAATACAGATCCATCTGTATTCAATAGAGGGTGCTTTGAGCTGACTTTGATGTTTTTACTCCTTTTTATCCTAAACAAGAATTTTTTATTCACACACACAAATCGTACATATTAAAAAAAAAATACTAAGAGCAAATGGGAGCCTTTATACAATTAATCCCCATAGTGTGTATAAAGAAAGAAAGATATGCATTTAGTTATGTAATCTCTGGATTTTGAAAATAGGTCTGCTTGATCATTGCTAACCTGGGGTTAAACAACAACTGTATTACTTTATTACTAGATCTATGTGACAGATTGTTGATGAAAATGTAATAAAGTAGTTGTTATTTGTGCTTTAACACAAGTCTTGAGTCTCATATGTCCACTTTACTATAATATACTTGCATTCATTTGGACTACAGTTTACCAAATGCTGTATGGTGTAAGTAAATCAGATGATAATCTTGGTAAGTTGTTATATTTTTTTTATTTTGAATTGTTAATGCTGGTAATTCATTAGATTCTTGAACTGATAAGGTTTCTCGGAGGAGAGATGAAAACTTGGAGGGTTGATGCAGTTTTATAATTTTGCTTAATTGTTTTACATTCCCCTTTTTTTTCCATGCTAGCATGGGTTAAAAAAAATTGGGATTTTGTTTTACAGCTGGATGCCTATCCAGATGCCAACCCTTTACTATTTTTTAAGTAAGAGAAAAGAGATTTCTTCCTCTACATGGCTTTGAAGGCACAAAGCAAATGATTTATCAATAAGAGAAATGCCAACAGAATGCAACACGAACACCATTACCTTTGAATAAACGAGTAGCAGATATAAATAAACACACACACACACATATATATGATGGACGTCTACCAAATCCACTCCCTAAGCTTTGATCAGCTCAGGGCTATACTACAAGACATTGGCCCAGGGTGTTGCATGGTGAATTTGTTCTATCATAATTACTTTATGAATTACGCCATATGTAAACAAACATAATTTTGTTTTTGAAGCACTGAAATATATTGTAGTACAAGTAGAAAGATATATTTTTCAACGCGTAAGTACGGATAGAACAGCATATACAGGATAAAATCCTTACAGAGCTCTGGTAAGGATTTTATCCTATATATGCTGTTCTATCAGTGAAGGCGCATGGCTCAGTGGTTAGAGCGTCAAGCTTACGATCGTGAGGTTGTGAGTTCAAATTGCGGACTGGGCTGCGTATTGTGTTCTTGAGTAAGACACTTTATTTCATGTTGCTCCAGTTCACTCAGTTGTAGAAATGAGTTGCAATGTCACAGGTGCCAAACTGTATCAGCCCCTTTGCCTTTCCCTTGGATAACACTGGTGGTGTGGAGAGAGGAGGCCGGTATACATGGGTGACTGCTGGTCTTCCATAAACAACCTTGCCCGGACTTGTGCCTAGGAGGGTAACTTTCTAGATGCAATCCTATGGTCAGTCATGACCGAAGGGGGTCTCAGCAGCATCAGTGCTTACATGTTGAAAAATATATCTTTCTACCTGTATTACTTTATGAATACTGAACTATTCATCATCACAACCAAAACCATAATTGTTTTTATGTTTAACATATTAACTGCCACAACATGTTACTGGCAGCTGTGTGAAGTTTGCGGTGATCTACTTGTGCTATATGTTGTGGTTACCTTGTCAAGTAAAATTTCTCATGGCTATGTTTATAAGGTTTGAGGTTCTTGGTTCATGGTCACAAGTTCAGTTCCCATTTAATGCCCTGTACCTTGAGCAAAGCACTGGTCTTTGTAGGCTCTATTGATTGGGCTTTGGCAATGCTAGACTTCTTAAGAATAACCTCTTTGGTTTAAGGAATTGACTTCGACTTTGAATATTAATATTTTTACTCTCTTTGCCTTTCATCCTTTTAAGGTTAATAGAATAGGGACCAGTTAAGTACCAGGGTCAATATAATCAACTATTTCCCTTCACAAAATGAAATTGAAAAAGTAAAAATCATGGCCTTGTGCCTAAGAAATGAATTGTTTGTTCTTATATTTGTTTCAGTCATCTGACTGTGGCCATGCTGCAGCACTGCCTATTTAGTCAAACAAGTTGACCCCAGGACTTATTCTTTGTAAGCCTAGTACTTGTTTTATTGGTCTCTTTTGCCGAACTGCTAAATTACAGGGATGTAAACACACCAACATTAGTTGTTAAGCAATGATGAGGGGACAAACACACACATACACATATATATATACAACGGGCTTCTTTCAATTTCTGTCTGCCAGATCCACTCATAAGGATTTGGTTGGCTTAAGGCTATAGTAGAAGACACTTGTCCAAGATGCCACGCCGTGGGACTGAACCTGGAACCATGTTGTTGGTAAGCAAGCTACTTACCACTTTGCTTTCACTTATTTCACTCATTGGACTGCAACCATTCTAGTGCACTGTTTTGTAAAGTTTTAGTCCAACACACTCAACTCCAGTATTTATTTTTAAGTCAGGTACTTATCCATCTCTTTTGCTGACAGGGATGTAAACAAACCAACACCAACTGTCAAGCCGTAGGGTTGAGACAAACACATGCAAAGACACACACATATGTGATAAGCTTCCACACTATTTCTTATTTCTTTATTACCCACAAAGGGCTAAACACAGAGGGGACAGACAAAGAGATTAAGTCAATTACATTAACCCCAGTGTGTAACTGGTACTTAATTTATTGGCCCCAAAAGGATGAAAGGCAAAGTTGAACTCAGAACGTAACGGCAGACAAAATACCGCTAAGCATTTCGCCCAGCGTTCTAACGTTTCTGCCAGTTCACCACCTTCAGCTTCCACACTATTTCTATTGACCAAATTTACTGACAAGGCATTGGTCAACCTAGGGCTATAGTAGAAGACGCTTGCTCAAGATTCTGTTCAGGGACTGAACCTGAAACCATGTGGTTGCAACCATACCTGCTCCTCTGCTATTTTTTGTATGTCATCGTGTCTATTTAGATGGACATATGTTCTTTCTTGCATCATATTTGGTTATATATCTCACAGATCTTACAACTCCTTATAGCAAATTGCTACACCTCACCTCCCAGGCATCCCCTTTCAATCACATTGATCTCACTAGTATGTTGTAGTAGTTAAGGTGGGGCCACTTGCACAAGACATTGTCCTTCCTCTAGGTAACTAAAACTTACATCCAAAAAAAAAAGAATAAATAAAGAAATAAAGACAAATTAATATTTAAAAATATCTTTGTTCACCTCAGTTATGATGACCTGACTTGTCTAAATTAAACTTGTTGATCAGGTTTAATTAAGCTTGATCTACAAGTTTGATTTTCACTTTTTTTTACTTGTTTCAGTCATTTGACTGTGGCCATGCTGGAGCACCGCCTTTAGTCAAGCAAATCGACCTCAGTACTTATTCTATTGGTCTCTTTTGCTGAACCGCTAAGTTACGGGGATGTGAACACACCAGCATCGGTTGTCAAGCGATGTTGGGAGGACAAACACATACATACATATATATATATATATATATATACATATATATGACAGGCTTCTTTCAGTTTCCACTCAAGGCTTTGGTTAGCCCAAAACTATAGCAGAAGACACTTGCCCAAGGTACCATGCAGTGGAGCTGAACCCGGAACCATGTGGTTGGTAAGCAAGCTGCTAACCACACAGCCACTCCTGCGCCCTCTTCAAAATTTTTTTGTTGTTTTTATCAAGTAGATTTCTGAAGAAATTTTATATTCTCCCCCCCACCCCATGACCACCTTACATGGATTGGCTTGTTCTATGTATTTAGAGAAATACATGAACAACTTTTTCTCTTAATTTAATTAAAGAATCCTGTTCCACAAAATCCTAAAGTCTAGCAGAGTTGTTTGAATGTCAGACAAAGTGCTTTCTGGCATTTAATTTCAACTCCTTTACATCTAAGTTCAAATCCTGCTGAGATCGACTACACTAATCATATCTGGCTAATTAGTCTTCATCAATCCATCTGTATGTGATGGCATATCCCAGAGTATGGTTAGTTGCTTGTTCTTGATCATCATCATTATCAAGAAGAAGGACTGGGAATTGTAAGCATCTTTACAATATTGGACAATATACCTTGCAGCATTTAGTTACAGTCCTTTGCATTCTGTGTTTAAATCCCACAACATCAACTTTGTCTTTCATCTTTCCTGGATCAATAAAATGAAGTATTGCCAATTACTAGCATTGATTTAATTGACTAACATCTATCATCTAAATTTGTGGCATTACATCTGTATCAGAAACAGTTATTGCTATTATCAGCACTATCTGAGTTCAAATGTCCCCAAGACATCAATAAAACATGTACCCTTCCATGGCTGATCTAATGAACTTCAGTATTCTTCTCCTTGAGTCATTATAGAAATTATTAGTAGCATTGTTGTGAATAGAAGGAGTACTCTCTTACTCTCTTGTTTCAGTCATTTGACTGTGACCGTGCTGGAGAATCATTTTTTTGTCTTTGTTCAGTTAAACACTTAGGCAAGTAAAGTTATGTCCCTTGCATTAGTGAATGCACAATATCAAGAATTAGACGGGTAGTTACAGCTGGCCATGTCAGTCAGTTGACCGTGACCCCACTTACAGAATGATTCATAATTTGTAACCCATCACCAGGGTTGTATTGTGTCCATGGTAAGAGCAATTCATGTAGTAGTAAATAAACTCTAGTTCGAAGTAAACCAGGTGAGTGAGCACTGCAGAAATTGAGAAGTGTGTCCGTTGACATTTAAAGAATAGAATTCAAATCCTACCCTTAAATATAACTTTAAAAATAAGTCCCATTGGATTATGGAATTCAATACCACCATCACTTGTATATTAACTAATATGAGTGAGTAAGGTAGCTTGATGTGGTTTTAAATAACCTAGAAATAGCAGCAAGCTCTCTCTCTTTCTCTCTCTCATATACCTCTCCCCTCCACCTCTCTTGAAAATGTGTGAGACATTTTGAGTTATGTAGTCCAAGTTAAGCAATGTTCAAAGAGACACAATAGCTGTGACTGAAACAGCTGTGATCAGGTATTTCTCCAAACAGGACTGAGTCGGGACTAAACAACAACATTAACTATTCAGATATAATATTTCTATGCCACCAACACCACCACAATTACCCTTCTCCTCCTCCTCCTCGTCACCATCATTGTTTTAACATGCCTTTTTCCATACCTGTATGGTCAGAAGAAATTGGTTAAGGCAGTTTTTCTACAGCCATATACCATACCTGTTTCCAAGCTAGGTAATATTTCCCTATGACCAGATATGTTTTCATAGAAGACTATGGACAAAGGTCATGGCTTCTGTTATGGTGGCACTCATTTCCAACTGTTGTGTGGTGTCAAGATAAGAAGACACAAACACATTCACACTTGATACACCCCACTGCCACATATATAGAACTGGTGGGCTTCTTTCAGTTTCTATCTATCAAATCCACTCACAAAGCTTCGGTTGGCCCAGGGCTATAGTAGAAGATATTTGGAAACAATATCAACATCGTTTTGAGATCCTCTTTTCCATGCTTGCATGGGTTAGATAGAATTTGTTGAGGCAGATATTCCACAGCTGAATACCCTTCCTGTTGATAAACTTCACCTGTTTATGGGTAAGGTTGGAAATTGGGCAGTGGTTGAAAGAAGGTGAGAGATCAATGCTTAACATCATTTTTCTTCATATTCATTTATTTATTTAAAATTATGGATTTTTGATTTTGTGGAATATAGGAGTGTATTTTTAATTTCAGGAGCTTCTTAAAGTTGTGTAATTCCAAACATTTTCAAGTGGCTGAAAAATGGATGAGGTTCTGGATACTGACCTATGTAATCAAATGTCAGAACATTTGGAAAAACTGACCAATTCTGGCAAACAAACTCTTGATGAGGAGATCATGAAAAAATTCAAAAAAATTTGCAAGTATGATTTGTTTTTTTCATTTTTTTTTTATTAAACATTTAAATGTCCAAATTTAATTGTTTTGTTGTTGATAAAATAATAATTTTGCAATTTTTCTGACTTTTGAGAAGGAAAATTTCAATATTCTTTTGATTGGTCGACCCTCAGTGATCACTGAGTGTTTTGTTCCTGTCTGAACCTTTTGATACCAACATGCCTGGGACCTACCCCAGTTTTATGATATATGCTTCTTGCTTTTAATGAGATCTAATTAAAATCTTCCTTCTAAATTTCATCGTAATTCATGTTCGAAACAAAAGGCCATGAGCTGGCAGAATTGTTGGCACATTGGACAAAATGTCAGTGGCATTTCTTCTGACTCTTTACATTTTGAGTTCAAATGTCTCGAAGGCCAACTCCACCTTTCAGCTTTTTTATGCCAATAAAATAAGTACCTGTTGAACAATGAGGTCAGTGTAACCAACTTACTCTCTCCCTCACAATTGTTGGCCTTGTACCTAAATTTGAAACCAATTTATGTTCCAAACATCAGCTTAATAATTATTGTTATAACGAAGTTATTTTGCTAAATTCTTCGTTATTTTCAAAATCAATTGAAACAAAGAGTATATCAACAGAAACAGAGTAACAAACAGGTTAAACTTTTGTTTTGTGATGGAACATATTTCAATATTTACACATCTTTTAAGGTGGCGAGCTGGCAGAATCATTAGCATGCCGGGCGAAATGCTTAACAATATTTCATCTGTCTTTATATTCTGAGTTGAAATTCCACCGAGGTCAACTTTGCCTTTCATCCTTTTGGGGTCGATAAAGTAAGTACCAATTGTGTACTGGGGTTGATCTAATCAACTGCCCCCCACCATCCCCCAAAATTTCGGGCCCTGTGCCTAGAGTAGTAAAGAATATTTACACATCTTTTGTGATGGAATATATTTCAATATTTACACATTTACATTTTGATTGATATATCACTAAGTGTTATAGTCTGTTGGTCTTATATCTAGAGCTTATATTTTCAATGAGACTGCATTTCACTTGATTTCTGCTCATCATCAAATGCTTTTGAGGCAGATTGATATCAAAAGGATAAAGGCAATTTGAATGGGTAAATTTAATATCATTTCCTGGGTGGCTGTTACTTTTAGCAATGATGTCTGTGCACGAATATACAAACTCTTTTACCCAAGGATGCAGTGCAGCAGATGTGGGTATGATGTGAACTGTTAGACAACTGAATCTGGGATTGAACACTATCTACATATTCATAGCTGAGTGGATAAAATATTGGATTAAAACTTTGTAGGCCTTGTGTTCATATCTCTTGCAGGTGTTTTCTTTCATTGTTAAGCAGCAAATAAATAAATAAATAAAATTAAATTAAAAATTCTATATATGCTTGACTTCCAAAATTTTGGGGGAATATCACTTTTAAAAAGCTGGTGTCCTATCCAGTGGCAGAGTTACCTCTCATTTACTAAATACTACACCCAAAGCTTTACAAACCCTTCTCTTTTGACATATGAAAACGTTTTTTTTAGAGTACATGTGTGTGTGCATGCATATGTAGACATATATCTTTTACTAGCCTTGAATCCACCACAAACTTGTGAATGAATCTGAATAGACAGAAATGGCATGGATTACATAGAGTCATGACAGAAAGACTGTACTTGTTATTCAGTAGGCCAGCCAAACCTTTTCCCATATAGTATATTGTTGAATCTACCCAAAGATTATATTAAGAATACAAATGTCAAGACTGGTGGGATATCTCTTACAATTACACTTGCTTTTATAATGTTGGATAGCCTTGGAACACTACCTACAAAATCTCCCTGTCACCTTTCTACTCTATCCCCTGCATGTTTTCCCAATAACCTCTTAACACTAATCCTTTCTTTTTCTTGCTGTTACCTATCTTACTTCCCCTGTTAGTGTCTACTACTCTCTCCACTACCACCCTACCACAACTATAAATCTGTTCCTCTCATCTTACTTACCCTCCCTCATTATCTCACCCCTATAGTCTCACTACCTACCTACCTTCCTACCTACCTACCTATCAGTCTATCTATCTATCTATCTATCTATCTATCTATCTATCTATCTATCTATCTATCTATCTATCTATCTATCTATCTATCTTTTAGATTTCCTTAATTATAGGGGCCACATTTAGTCCTTAGTAGAAGGCAATCTTTACTAGTGATGGTAACATGGAAAATGTACCCAATACACTCTGTAAAGTGTTTGATATTAGGAAGGGCATCCAGGCATAGAAATCCTGTCAAGCTGACACTGGAACATGATACAATCCTCAGATTCTGTCCAACAATGTGGAAGACTGATGTTAAATGATGATGATTGTGTGTGTGTGTGTTAGGGCATTGGCTCATAATCATGAGGCAGTGAGTTTGATTCCTGGACTGGGCAGTGTGTTGTATTCTTGAGCAAGAAACTTTATTTCACTCAGCTGTAGAAATGAGCAGTGATGTCACTGGTGCCAAGATGTATTGGCCTTTGCCTTTCTCTTGGATAACATCGGTGGCATGGAGAGGGGAGGCTGGTATACATGGTCGACTGCTGGTCTTCCAAAACCAGCCTTACCAGGACTTGTGCCTTGGAGGGGAACTTTATAAGTGCAATCCCATGGTCATTCATGACTGAAGGAGATGTTTTTAGCTTTATATATATATATATATATATATATCAATGGATGAATGAATTATCCTATGTTTACCGTTAACATGGAAAATTCAATAAACCGTTACCAGGGTAGCAAAATTCACGTCAGAAACACGGTTGAAGCGACCTATCCAAAGGTAGAAACTCCGGGTTAATGTGCAGTAATTTGTGTGTTATAAATGAATAAATAAATGGAGTTGAACGAAGATGTTAATAAAATTCTTTTACTTTCGACATATGTTTCGAAGACAACATGGTTTTATTCCAAAGGAATAAATGGTGTAAAATGCAATCTTCTCATCAGGAAAGAAAGAGAGCCTCTCTCAACAACAAGACATTATAACAATTACGATGACTGCCTACATGATAAACAGAACGTTATTGAGTATTTAAAAAAAACTGTTAGTAGATTTGACGTTAAACGCAGATAGTAGGAAGAGAAGGGTTAAAGGAATAATAAGTAGAGAACAAATAGAGAGGGATACGTTGATTAAAAAAATGTTCAAAGGCTTAGAAATAGACTTCTCTATTGAAGTAAAGTGCAAGTTAAACTAACTGTTCAAACTATAAAGACCGGCGAAATCACTTATATGAGTAAAAAGTATGTTTCTGCCAGTGTTTACATTTGTACGATCACTCTATAAGTTTGTTAACAAGGTGATTCTTAGAGAAGAGAATATGGAAGAGTTCAGAGTTGCAAATGTTACAAAATCTCTTGCCCTTATCAAAAGGAAATGATACGGACAGTATGAACCAATCTAACTTAAAATCTTTATTGTTGTCTTTAAGGTGCCAAACCAATTTACTTAGCCCTGTACTATGGCATTTTTTGCCATCCCTAAATGATGAATAATGATTTGAAATTCTCTTGGTTAACTGGGAAGTGGATGCGCCTATGTAGAAGTAGACATCGGTACTGGAAGAAATTTTACACTGGTATATAGAATTCTTGATCTTAGAATTATTAGACAAAAATTTAATTCTGTTGGGGTTGTCCTCAAAGATTGAAACCAAGTTTTTATTGCAATGATTATTATTATTATTATTATTATAATATGAGGGGTTGGAATTAACGAGATTAATGTTGGAACTCCCAGATAAAGAACCTTTATTTAGCAGATTGGTATTGTGAGAAGATATAATTTGTGAAAGATTCTTAGTGTTGGAGAAAGCGACTCTAACTTTGTGAGAGTTAATAATCGAATAATATCTAGAATTTTTTAGAAAGTTCCTAGCAACCGCTTCACGGAGCTGCAATGGAAGGTTCGATTTAATTTGTTTTCCAAATGGAATTACAAACCAGATACTTTTCCTAGTGACATTTAAATTGTAAGTGGTATTATCTATAAAGGTAGAGGAAAAATTTCTTGGGTGGAAATTTGAGGTTAAATAATGCTTACCTCCCCTAGTCTGTAAAGAATTTGTATTATGTACTAGCAGAGATACCCAGCGTTGCCCGGTTACATTCAATAGAAGAATTAGACTTTTCTGTTATATATGGATACACACACACACACACACACAAATATATGTATATTAATATAAATACATGAAAGTACATGAAGTTTGTTTAAAAATAGGGGATCATGTATATACCTCCTGGCTGTTGAGATTATAACACCTCGTTGTAAACAATGTTCCTTGTTTTTCCTTGTGGAGCATATACAAAAAGGTTTCTTTTGGTTCCTACTCTTGAGCAGCCAACATACAGTTGCCTATGCGAGAAGCAGGGCTCTTCCAAGAGAAGACCAGCTACAGAGAGGGTTTGACCCTGAGATTTGTTAATGGACATGGCAAAGCTGACATAAAGGGGGAATTGCAGTCTTCTGAATGTAAATGGAATTTCTGCTCCTGATGGAGTAAGAGGAAATCTTGGAATAAAGACGTCATCACCTTTTCCACATCCAGAAAGAATGATCGCCTCAATAACATGTAATATCATTTTCTTTATCACCAGTCGTCTTCCATTGCAAAGCCTTGGTGGTTCCAGATTGCAGAGTAGCATTACAGGAGTTCCAACTTTAAGTGGTAATATGTGTGGAGGTAGTCGAGGAGGGCTCCAGTGAATTGAGAAATTCAGGAGGATAGTTCACAACTTCATTTATATCTGGAATTGTATCAACAGAATTGTAAGTGTGTATAGTGCCGGGAAGAGAATGCATTAGCTGTTGATTAATTTTGTTAACAGCGACGTTTTTTGGAGCTAATATTGCTCTTTCACACAGCCAATTGTGATTTTGGTAGTTTTGTGTGAAGTTGGGAAAGACTTTGTTTTTGAGGTCATCTACAGAATTAACAACAGAGGAAAATGACCACACTTCCATTTGTCCTGCAGCATCGAGAGGCATCTTGCCTTCACCAAGTGTCAAAATGTCCTGTGCAAACTTTGTGGACATTTTGTCGCCGTGGTGAGACTAAAGATTGTAACATGATGCCACAGGTAGAGGACTTTAGGCATGCTTGAACTTCATCAGCTCTAGTGCCTTTCAGAATGACAGGAAGAGTTTGCCTGAAATCACCTGACAACAGAAGCGTTACACCTCCCATTGGAGGCTGACAGTCTCGAATGTCTTTCAGGGCTCTATCTAATGCTTCCAAAGCTCCCTTGTGAGCCATAGTGCACTCATCCCAGACAATTACATAACACATTTTAAGTACTTGTCCCTGATCTGAGCTTTTGTTGATGTTGCATGAAGGCATTTCGGATGCTGCTAAATTGAGAGGGAGTTTAAAAGTTGAGTGTGCTGTTCTGCCACCGGGTAACAAAGTAGCTGCAATGCCAGAGGAGGCTACAGCTACTGCAACATCCTGATGCTACCTATCCGGAAGTAGTTTAGGCTCATTTTCAACAATGTACTTTGAAAGCGCTTGAGTGTCGTAGGTTGTTTCACGAATGACAGCAGTGGGAAGGCTATTTGACCCTGACCTGAATTCTTGTGGCAGGCCATACGTCGACAATTCATTTCCACCCAGTTTAGCAATTCTGTCTTCAACGTCAATGAGTGTTTTGTTATAAATTTCATTGCTGATACCCTCCCTGTCAGGATAGAGCAGTTGAGCTTGGCGCTGAAAGGGACAATGTTTTTGAGATTCCGGTTCGAATGTAAGGCAGGTTTGAAAGTGTTCCCAACAGTTATTAGTTGTAGTGGTAGAGTGTTTATGCCGAATATGTATGTATGCATGTATATATATGTATGTACAAAATCCACTAAGGCTTTTGTTGGTCTGAAGCTACAGCAGAAGACACATGCCAAGTCACCACACAGTGGGACTGAACCCAGGACCATGTGTTTGGAACGTAGTTTGTTACCACACAGCCACACCTGCCCCTATGTATGTGAGTGTGTGTGTATGTGTGTATGGGTAGATATATTATGCATGTATATATGTGTACATATTACATGTACATCTATATATATACATCTACACATAAAATACAAAATACAAAGTTATATCTTGATATCGCTAGTGATAACAATACTCAAAATATATAACAGACTGGAATTGTAGGCCCTTCTCTTGCAATTTCGATCAATTGGATCTTGTCCTCCCTCTTGTATAGAAGTGTATGGCTGCAGCGAAATTCATTTTTGGACTTTCTTCTATCGAAGGCATTTTAACAAAAATGCTTCCGTAAAGACAGTGAAAATATTGTCAGTTTCCCCAAACAGGGACACAATTCAATTTTTAAACAATAACCAAAGCCCCTTCTCCGAAAGGGAGAGGGTTACGCTTTACAGTTATTTAACAAATGCAACACAACAACGTTTCCCTGACGAGGAACCAACAAATGTGATTACAATAGTCAAACAGTAATAATAATAAGAAACCTTTTTAATTCATCCCCATTTATGTGAAACCACTTATTCAAGTTCAAGTCATTGATGCAATTTTATACGAATTGCTAATACACACACACACACACAATAAGGGTGAAAAATTGAATATTAATTTGATTAATATGAATTGAAAACCAGTGGTGTAGCATATAAGACCATAGCGGATCTTCCTCTGGAAAAAAGGATGACCACTATTAATGGCTCATCCCTGTTATATAATACTTTCACTTTAATAGTTTCACACTTGCAAAGAGAAAGTAGGAGAAAGTGTGGTGATAATAGCAGGAGTAAACCACTTGAAATGAGAGAGGCAAATCGTAAAATATTGAGTTTTCTCGAATTTTTGCTTAATTGGGGGTCAAATTGAAAAAATTTTACATGCCATGACCCAATCGAATCTACTTCGAAAAATCATAGGTAAATTCCAATTGAAGAAATTCTATATTGTAGAATTGTATTAAAAAGGAACATGGGAACAGGCAGAGAAAATCTGCCTTTTATCATAAGAGATTGCGCTGCTTACGCTATTTGAATTAAAATCACTCTTACTATTACAACTAGATATTTTGTCTTAAGAAGTAGATAATAGGACTAGATTGAGCAGAATCAATGTATGACACTTTCTCTTTATAGCCAGCTTTTATCAAGGCGGCGTTATAGAAGTCTGCCTTTTCGTTATAGAGTGATCGTACAAATGTAAACACTGGCAGAAACATACTTTTTACTCATATAAGTGATTTCACCAGTCTTTATAGTTTGAACAGTTAGTTTAACTTGCACTTTACTTCAATAGAGAAGTCTATTTCTAAGCCTTTGAATATTTTTTTAATCAACGTATCCCTCTCTATTTGTTCTCTACTTATTCCTTTAACCCTTCTCTTCCTACTATCTGCGTTTGACATCAAATCTACTAACGGTCTTTTTAAATACTTAATAACGTTCTGTTTATCATGTAGGCAGTCATCATGAGAGGCTCTCTTTCTTTCCTGATGAGAAGATTGCATTTTACACCGTTTATTCCTTTGGAATAAAACCATGTTGTCTTCGAAACATATGTAAAGGAATTTTGTTAACATCTTCGTTCAACTCCATTTATTTATTTATTCATATATATATGTATATATATATATATATATATATATATATTATATATATATATATATATAATATATATATATATACATATACACACACACAGGCATGACTGTATGGTTAAGAACTTTTAATATCCAGATATAAGTTATCCCTAGTCAGTTTAAGACTACAAAACCCTGTATCATATTTGCCATCCAATGATTCTTTTTTTTCCCTTACCAGAGTTTCCAATATTTATGTTCTCCGTGCATATGATCTGTTGATGGTGCATCTCTGCAAGGAACATGCTGAAGTCAGGTGGTCAACTTTTATGATAATCAATGAACTTTTTCAAAGATCTCATTGCTTCCGAGAAAAATTGGTGTCAGAGCTTCAACCTTTCTTTACACTGGCTGTCGGTAAGTATATTTTATAAAAGCTAATTCTACTCTTATATCTTTCTCAATTATTGGACTGCAGCCATGTTGGGCCATTGTCTTCAAGGGCTTAGTCAAGCAGTACTTTATTTTTTTATAGCTGGTATATCTATCAAACATTTTTACTGGGGGGTGGAAACAAATGATAGGAGGACAAACACAAAGAGAGAGACACATACGCGCGCGCGCACACACACACACACACACACACACACACACCACACACACACACACACACACACACAAACATGCACACACACACACATGACAGGTTTCCACACAGTTTTTTATTTCTTTATTGCCCACAAGGGGCTAAACATAGAGGGGACAAACAAGGACAGACAACGGGATTAAGTCGATTACATTGAACCCAGTGCGTAACTGGTACTTAATTTATCGACCCCGAAAGGATGAAAGGCAAAGTTGGCATCGGTGGAACTTGAACTCAGAACGTATCGGCAGACGAAATACGGCTACGCATTTCACCGGCATGCTAACGTTTCTGTCAGCTTACTGCCTTACTGTTTCTACACAGTTTCTGTCAACCAAATCCACTCACAAGGCATTGGTTGGTCTGAGACTATAGTAGAAGGTACTTGCATAAGGAGACATGCAGTGGGATTGAAACCTGAAACAATATGATTGGAAAGCAACCTTCTTAAGCACACAGCCATGCCTGTGCCCCAAAATGACATTTATGTAAGATGTTATGCAATAGGATTGAACTCAGAACCTCACGGATTCTTAACCACAGCCATACTCCACCAAATCACTTTGTGATCTATTTATGATAACTGACAGATAGTTAAACTCCACTGTAGCCTTTTGTTAAAACTGAGGTAATATGATGTACAGAGTGTCTTATAATGATGGGGCACATTTTAAACACTGGTAACTTGGACTGGAACAAACACATCTATTACAAATAAATTAGAAGTATTGCAAATAAACTGTGCTCCATCATCATTATGAGACACCCTAAGACAGCTCTCTCTCATTCTGACTGTTCTTATATTTCACTCTCTTTCTTCTACCTTCCTCCATTTTCTTGTCCTACAAGAGTAGAAGTATCTCTTTTATGGTAAAACATCTATCCCTGGTCCTCTATCATGCTCCCTCCTTTTGCCTGGCACACAACTGCTCCTCTCAGTTCCTCTCCCTCTCTCAGCTGAGACATCCTTGTCTTGCAAACCTGCAGGTACAGGTTGCAATTCTTGCAGGTACAGGTTGTAGACATCCATTATGGTATCATTACTGACATGTTGTTTTTGTTGTTTAGTTTCACTTAGTGGAATAGTTAGAAAATCAATTACCAACAAGAGCACTCAGAAAGTGCAAACCTCCACCAAGGCAGTACCAATGTCCTCTCAATGATTAGCCAGAGATGATTTTTAAAACGAGAAGATCTGAAACGAGCACTCAGAGAGCGCAAACCACTGCCAAGACAACACTAACGTCCTCTCAACGATTAGCCGGAGATGATTTTTAAAATGAGAATATATGAAATAAACTCAACTGCCCTCACGAACAAAAAACTAAAAATGAATCCAACCACTCGCAAAAATTAAGTAAAAAAACAGGAAAAATAATCCAGAATCCTTGTCCAGTACCAGATCGATCCCAAAAATCTAATCAGTTTGTGCCAGTCACGATGCCAAACATCCCTGGAAGTTTCATCCAAATCCATCCAGCAGTTTTTGAGATACCTTGTCCACAGACAAACAAGCAAACAAACAAATATGGTTGAAAACAATACCTCTACCATCGCTAAGGTGGAGGTAATTAAACACTTTTATTTAATATCTATTTTTATAATTTTTTAATGTTTTAGCATGTTGAACAGATTGCTTAGTAGCTTTTCCTTTGTATATATGTTCCGTGTTCAAATTCCACCAAGGTTGACTTTGCTTGTCCTCCTTTTGTCAAGTACTGGAGCCAATGTAATCGACTTCCCTCTCCCTCAAAAACTGCTGGCTCTGCGCCATGATTTGAAACCATTATTTTTAATGCTTTTTTTTTTTTTTATTTATTTTAAGGCATTGACCCTGAAGAACCTTTACCACCGCCTAAAGTTGTGGCCAAACGACTGAGGTTTGAAGCTCTGAAAGCTATCCAACAATGGAATGAGAAATTTGGAAACGCTTATAAAAAACTTGCTCTAGGCTATAATTTCCTGAAGAATTGTAAAATGGTAAAATAATTATTCCTATACAAGGGCAATAACTTAATGTCCATACCCTTGTCATGTTTCAGTGGTAGCAATGTTATTGTTGTTGTTGCTGTTGTTTAAATCCAATCAAAACTTAAGACTTTTGGTTTTACATTTTGATTGGTCAAATCTAAGATCAAAAGCATTTCAACCATGACTTCACACATTTTTTCTTATGTTTTGGTTGCCAGTATCACCTTATCTAACATTTTCCTCTTCTAAAACAGTAGTTTGAAGTAGATTTGGCTGTTATTTCCAACAGGATGACTGATCATTGGCTCAATCTTAATTATACATTTCCATGCATATAGACTGAATGTTATATCATCTTTTACTTGGGACTTTATTTCTCACCATCAACTTTAAAGCATTCTCTGGTTCACTGACCAATATGGGTGGTACACAATGGTTAATGTTGTCCTACACAGAAAAATTATGCTTGAAAACAAGAGGATATGGTCATGGATAGAATACTTTTGACCATAGCAGTGTTCAATCTAGACCAATTTAGTTACAAAAACTAACAAACAAAAATGTGGGAAGAAAGGAAATTCAAGAGTAATGCAGTTTTGAGAAGGAATGATTGAGGAAAATATTTAGTGAAGTCAAATGTGGATTGTGGCACAGTTATAGTGATGAAGGAAGGAGAGTTGAGTATGTTTGGTAGCCCTGGATGTGGTGTGTGTGCAGATTTTTGGGAAAGGACATCAGAAATGTGAATGAAGGATAATGCTTACAACTGAACATTGGAATCAAGTCATAACCCCATTATACT
This sequence comes from Octopus sinensis, assembly GCF_006345805.1. NCBI lineage: Eukaryota > Metazoa > Mollusca > Cephalopoda > Octopoda > Octopodidae > Octopus > Octopus sinensis. Next base: position 25,382,144 of record NC_043010.1, on the reverse strand, counting down.
AAGAGTGTACGGCCTAAACTTGACGGTACTTTGTCAATCAGGATTACTGTAGAATCTTCATTTTGTCACCCATCAGGTTGATTTTAATGATATCCATGCCAGGACAATTGTAGAACGACAAAGAGAAGCAGAAGCTGAGAGGAAAAAACAGGTACTTTTGCAACGAAAGAAAGAAAAGATACTTAAAGAAATAGAAGGTAGGTTTTTCTTTTATAATTTTTCTATTTAGTTATATCACTTTAAGTCCTGTGTACATAACATTGCTTTTCATCCTCAAGGGGTCAATAAAATAAAGTGTCAGGACTTGAATCAAGTAAATAGATTCTATTCATTCCAAAAATTTGCGGAAGTGAATATAATTATTGCCTTGCAGTATTTGTTCTGGATATTTACAGTTTGAGTTCAAATCCTGCTGAAGTCAGCTTTGTTTTACACCTACCTCAGATTGATGAAATAAAGGTACCAGTCAAGTTCTAGGGTTAATATAACCAACTTTCTGGCCTTCTACCTTTGTAGCCAATAAAGAAATGATTATTAGTAACATAATCAAAACAAAGTACAACACCCATGACTTTTGGAAGTATTTTTTTCACTCACAGAATTAACATTGAAGCATGTAATAAACTTCTCGTGTCAGTTTTTAGCTGTAAGGACAGTGTATCCTTCAAAAATTCCAAGCTTTCAGAAATTTACCAACATTACTGATGTATCTGTGCGCCCTTTCCTCTTTATAGCTCTTTCACTGTTCCCTTTATGTCATTTTTGTGGAGTCAGGTGAGGGTTAATGACAGAAAGGGAATCTGGCCAAGAAAATTTGTTTCAACAAATTCTGTCTGATCTGTAGAAAAGTGGATATTAAATTATCATGATCACACACACACACACACATACATGCACACACACAAAAGATGACCTTAGCTGCCATGACAGCTAAAATTAAATAAAGAACACACACACTCACACATCACAATAACATTACCCTATATATATATTATACTTAACCTTAAATGAATTTAGTGTGCAGACCATTCCCTTGATGTATTTTCCCTTCAGTCTTCAGTTCCATTGTTGTTATTTGCAATTACTGTTTTACTAGATTCCCTGCATTTCTCTTCATATATTGATCACTTTTAAGTCTTGGTCACTGAGCAGAGTATGCTTGGCTGAGGAGATCTAATAAGATTGAAACATGTTCAATGCTTTCATTGGTTAGCTTTAAAGACAGGGCCCATTCCTCACCATATTGTCTTTGTTTTTCAGACATTTCAGTTGACTTGTTTAGTTTTTAGACTTTAAGCCTTCTTTGAGCGAGCTTTTGTCTAATAGTGCATTTAATATCAGTTAATCAAGCTGTTCACTCATTATATTACATGTGTAAGAGTTTACCATAAAAAATATATATATGCACCAAATTATTTCAGAAACTTTCCCTCATCTTGAAAGCTGTTTAACCCAAAGTGAAAACTGTTACCAGCTGTTAATACAAACAGATGAATTTTTCAAGGATGATGATGACAATAATAATAATGTTGGTGATCATAATAAAAACACTGAGAAGAAAAAGAATGACATAACAAGCAAGGAAAAGGACAGTGACACAGACATTTCTTTATCTTGTAATTCTTTACCTAATACAATTGCAAGTGACCACAGCACTAACTGTGATGATTCCAATCATAGCTCATCACAGAAAACTGATGGAAATACAGCATCATCAAGTCTCAGTGAAACAGGGAAAGGTAAAATATTTTCTTAGCCTTTTTTCTTCAAGGGTTAGTTTCTTTCTAAACAAACAGATTTATTGCTGTCATGCAAGAGATCTCTTACAGTCCCCAGCTATAAAAATGATTTCAAGGAAGATAACTTTGACTTAGATTTTTAAATCATTGTTTACAAACATGGAGGAATTAACTACTGATATTTTAGATATAAAAAGGCTTGTTTTAAGCAGTTAATTTGAAATAAAATAGCAAAAGGTCCAGCCAGAGAAATCAAACCTCTCTTCTATTATCATTTGCCTGGTGACCAAATTTTCACTAAAGCCAGGGGTCAGCAAAGTTGACCTCTGAGTGTTGCTATCCAAAGGGTCAATAAACATCTGAAATAATTCTGAGCATCAAGAGTGCTAATTTATAACCAAAACTGAATCTGTAAGAGTGCAGTAATTGAAGGCTTAAACTCACTACTTTACAGCCAAATATCAATACAGTAACCAGTATTCACTGAACACATATTTCACATTGAATATTCTGATTTTATCTATAATATGACTGAAACTTTAAAGTTCCTGATAAATTTTATAAAGTATTTGCATTAAATTTCTTTTAATATTTCTTATTAAAAGGCATTAATGACAAAAAAGAATGAAGGTATTATTGTTTCTAAACCCAAACATTTTTTCATTAATTAATACTTTTAATTTTATTTTAGAAATTTACATGATAGGGGTCAATAAATTATCAAGAATTCCATGAAGGGTTCAATAATATAGGAAGTTTGCCAATCTCTGACTGAAACTAAGTGGTGTCTACCCATCCCTTTGTTCCAAATCATTTTTCTTCTACTCTTTAACTAGAGAAGCTAGACATTATAATCATCTGCTTCTACATTTGGAACTCATCCTCTAACTGACTGATTCAGTATCAGAACTAAATCATTGGCCCACAGAGGACAGCCAGTCTTGAACTCTTCTGTTATAGCCTGAAGCACTATGACAAACAGGAGAGAGTTGAAAACTTACTCCAGATGGACCTCTACCTGCATCTTAAATTTCTTACTGAACTTGGTGCTAACAATGCCACTAGTTTGTATTGCTTAGACTTACACGCACGCGCACGTCTAAAATCCATGAGTCAGATAAAAATAAAGGAACTCATATATTTTGCAATAGAGTGGGGAGTTCTTATCTAACTAGGCTCTGCTCCCTTTGAGTGAGAAACTAAGGGGTCAAAACATTTGTTTGATGGGAGTTCTTCTGATGATTATTTCTCCTGCATTTGCCCTGCAGTGAAGTCCCTCATACTGGTCTTATTCTGGCCAAATTACAAATTGGTTTCATACAAGCTCCAGCAGACATCAGAAAATGGCTAAAAGGAATAGTCATTTATTTCTGTCAGCCAAGACTGGTAATTTATCTATTATGAAACTATAATATAGTATTGTTATTAATAATAATAATTTATATATATATATATATATCATCATCATCATCATCATCATTTAGTGTCCACTTTCCATGCTAGCATGGGTTGGACGGTTCAACTGGGGTCTGGGAAGCCAAGAGGCTGCACCAGGCCCAGTCTGAGCTGGCAATGTTTCTATGGCTGGATGCCCTTCCTAATGCCAACCACTCCGTGAGTGTAGTGGGTGCTTTTTACGTGCCACACAAGGCTGGCATCAGATGGTGCTTTTTACGTGCCACCGGCACGGGGGCCAGTCAGGGCTGGCGACGGCCACAATCGGATGGTGCTTTTTACGTGCCACCAGCGCTGGTATCACAGCTACAATTTCCATTGATGTTGATCGATTTCAATTTTGATGTTGATTCTCACTTGCCTCAACAGGTCTTCACAAGTAGAGTTTTGTGTCCCAAGAAGGAAAGGTATGCATAAGTGGACTGGCTACATCCCAGGTAGAGGCCATGGGTTATGGTCTCACTTGTCCTGCCGGGTCTTCTTACGCACAGCATACTTCCAAAGGTCTCGGTCTCTAGTCATTTCCTTGGTGAGACCTAAAGTTCGAAGGTTGTGCTTCACCACCTCATCCCAGGTTTTCCTGGGTCTACCTCTTCCACAGGTTCCCTCAACCGCTAGGGTGTGGAACTTTTTCACACAACTATCTTCATCCATTCTTGCCACATGACTATACCAGCACAAACGTCTCTCATGCACACCACAACTGATGCTTCTTAGGTCCAGCTTTTCTCTCAAGGTACTTACACTCTGTCGAGTATGAACACTGACATTATACATCCTTCGGAGCATACTGGCTTCATTTCTTGCAAGCTTACGCATATCCTCAGCAGTCACAGCCCATGTTTCACTGCCATGTAGCATGGCTGTTCGTACACATGCGTCATACAGTCTGCCTTTTACTCTGAGCGAGAGGCCTTTTGTCACCAGCAGAGGTAAGAGCTCTCTGAACTTTGCCCAGGCTATTCTTACTCTAGCAGCTACACTTTCAGCACACCCACCCCTGCTACTGACTTGGTTACCTAGGTAATGGAAGCTATCAGCTATTTCTAGTTTTTCTCCCTGGAATGTGGCGGAAGTTGGTCTCTGCGCGCTTTTTCAGTGTTTATTGCTCCTGAGCATCTGCCACATACAAAAACTATTTTCCTAGTTAGCCTTCCTTTGGCATTGCTGCACCTCTTATGTGTCCATAGCTTACACTTGGTGCATCTTATAGAGTTTCTACCTACACCTCTACTACAGATTGAGCAGGGCCATCTACCTGAAGGCGTTTGTGATTTGTCTACCTTCCTACTTATTAGGACTTTGGTTTTAGCTAGGTTGACTCTAAGGCCCTTCGATTTTAATCCTTGCTTCCACACCTTAAACTTCTCCTCCAGTTCTGATAGTGACTCAGCAATTAGAGCAAGGTCATCAGCATAGAGGAGCTCCCAGGGGCATCCTGACTTGAATTCCTCCATTATTGCCTGGAGGACTATGATAAATAGGAGGGGGCTGAGGACTGAACCTTGGTGGACCCCTACCTCTACCTGGAAGTCTTCACTGTACTCGTTGCCAACCCTCACCTTACTAGCAGCGTCCCTGTACATGGCTCGCACAGCTCTCACTAACCATTCATCTATCCCTAGTTTCCTCATTGACCACTAGATAAGGGATCGGGGGACCCTGTTGAAGGCTTTCTCCATGTCAACGAAAGCCAGGTACAGGGGCTTATCTTTGGCTAGGTATTTCTCCTGCAGCTGTCTTACCAGGAATATAGCATCAGTGGTACTTTTTCCTGGCACGAACCCAAACTGCATCTCATCTAAACTAACTCTCTCTCTAATTAGTTGGGCTATGACCCGCTCCGTAACCTTCATTACCTGATCCAGCAGCTTGATACCCCTGTAGTTATTTGTATCTAGGGCATCACCTTTACCTTTGTAGCAGTTGACTATTATGCTGCTACACCAGTCATTGGGAATGACTCCTTCGTGTATCACCTGGTTAACTATACGGGTGACTAGGCTATAGCCGACACTACCAGATATTTTGAGCATCTCTGCAGTAATTCCTGATGGGCCTGGGGCTTTCCCTGTCTTCATGCTTCTAATTGCCTTAACTACCAAGGAACTGTCAACTCAGATAGCTAGTCCCTCTGTTGGGTCGACATTCGGCAGACTCTCTTTATTCGATGCATTTTCTTTATTCAGCAACCTTTCATAGTGGCGTCTCCAAACCACTCTCTTTGCATCCTCATTTAGCGCAAGTGAACCATCATCCATGTGAACACATTTCTTTCCTACCACATCACGATTCTCTCTCACACACTGTCTTGCAACACAAAATACCTCAAGTCTTTCATCCTCACGGCGCAGAACATTGGCAAATTTTTTCTTATCTGCTTCCCCTCTGGCTAAATACACCTGCCTCCTAGCTTCCCTTCTGGCAGTCTGATACACTTCCTTGCAACCACCGTACTTCCAGTCCTTCCAAGCCTGTTTCTTTTGTCTAATAGCCCTGTCAACAACATTGTTCCACCACCACGTTATTTTGGGTCTTGAGGGGACTTTGCACCAACCACAGATCTGGTCAGTGGCTCTCAGCAGGTTGTCCCTTAGAAACCTCCAGTTGTCTTCTACCCCATGTGAAGCTATATCCCCTTCTATTTCGTCAAAGGCTTCAAGTAATATGTCTCTAAATCTCTGTCCATTCACAGGATCTTTAAGCTTCCAGACCCTTCTTCTCCATGTTGGTCGTCCTCTTAGTCCTGATCCTAAAGTCACTAACTACCAGTCTATGTTGTGGGGTACATTCTTTGCCTGGGAAAGTTTTGGCATTTATAAGCAGCCATCTTTCCCTTTTTCTGGCAAGGATGTAGTCGATTTGGCTAGTATGTCAGCCCAATCGGTAGGTGACTAGGTGGACACACACACATACACACACACACACATTTATATATAAAAAACACCTGTGTGGTGCCACATAAAAGCACCCAGTACACTCTGTGAAGTGGTTGGCATTAGGAAGGGCATCCAGCTGTAGAAACCATAACAAATCAGACTGGGGTCTGGTGCAGCTCTCCAGCTTGCCAACTCTGGTCAAACCATCTGACCCATCCCAACATGGACAACAGACGTTAAATGATGATGATGATGATGATGATGATGGTGGTGGTGGTGGTGGTGGTGAAACGTTTTTTTTCTTTTATCAGGTTCAAAGGAGACATCAGAAAATAAAAGCAAAAAAGACAAAAATGAAAAAGAGAATGATGTTAAGGATGAAGATGTGAGCGGTAATGATGGTAATGAGTGTGATGATAATGTTAATAATGATTGTGGTGGCGGTGATAGTAGAGAAAGAGAAGAAAGAGAAGAAGAAAACAAAGAAGAAGATGATGAATATGATGATGATGATGATGATGATGATGATGAAAAAGATGATAAGGGTGCGTCTTCATCTGACTTGATACGAAGTCATGGTCTTGGGTCAATGAATTATTGCCTCACAATCAATGTGCCTAACAAGATGTTGATCAAAGAAACTGAAGATAATAAAGACATTTTAATCACCTTGAAAGATATTTACAACCTTATTTCCCATCAATATTTACCAAATGTGAAAAGATGGCTAAAGGTAATTTTTCACTTGTTATTAATATTATTTTCTTGTTGTTCTTTTAAGAAATGAATAATAGTGAGACACATTTGCAATTATATATGTGTATGTGTATGAGTGTGTATATATATATATATATACTTCCTCTTCTTCTTCATCATCATCATTATCATCATCATCGTCGTCATCATCATCACCACCATCATCATCATCATCATCTTCTCCTTCTCCTTCTTCTTCTTCTTCATCATCATCATCAACATCGTCGTCATCTTCTTCTTCTTCTTCTTCTTCTACTTCTCCACCTTCTACCCCTTAACCTTGTCACTAATGTTTTTTAGTATAACACCTACGCAAATTCCATAAACAAGCCTTTCAATAGAAATATTCTCCTGAATTGAACTGCGACTGCTAGCTGCCACTGACCATTCAAAATACGACCATCAGGGCACTCCCAGATTCTCCCACCCCCTCTCCTCATCAGCCTTCTTCTTCCTCTACCCTACCAAGAACTCACAACGACCTCCAACACACAAGTGCAAACAAGGGAGTCAGAGAAAGGCAGAATGCCACTTATATCTGAACACTACTATAGAAATATTCCTTTAAAAAAACTTTTCTTCTAATTTTTCTAAATTTAATTATTTAATCGTTACAGTTGAAAAGGTCTCAAAATGACCGAAACCGGTACTGAAATGTTCACTATAAAATTATTTTAGCATTTTCTATTTTTGACTTGTTTTTTCATATATATATATATATATATATATATATACACAGACACACATACACACACATATATATATGTATGTATAAATATATGTGTATGTGGCATGTAAAAAGCACCCATTACACTCTTGGAGTGGTTGGTGTTAGGAAGGGCATCCAGCTGTAGAAAACTTGCCAGATCAGATTGGAGCCTGGTGCAGCCTCCTGGATTGCCAGTCCTCAATCAAACTGTCCAACCCATGCCAGTATGGAAAGCAGATGTTAAACGATGATGATGATGATATTTTTTTAACTATTCTACACATTGGCATGGCTGTTTGGTAAGCAGTTTGCTTCCTGACCACATGGTTTCAGGTTCAATCCCACTGCATGGTACCTTGGGCAAGTGTCTTCTACTATAGTCTCAGACCAACCAAAGCCTTGTGAGTGGATTTGGTGGATGAGAACTGAGAGAAGCCCATCGTATGGATATATCTTTTACTTGTTTCAGTCATTTGACTGCGGCCATGCTGGGGCACCACCTTCAAGAACTTTTAGTCAAATGAATTAACCTCAGTACTTATTCTTTTAAGCCTGATACTTATTCTGGTGGTCTCTTTTGGAGAATACATACTTACACTCACACACATACATACATACATACACACACACATACACACATATATACATACATACACACATACATACATACATACATACACACACACACACACACACACATACATACCATTGTTGTTGATGTTAAAATTCCAATGAAGAAGCCTTGGATCTAAGTTACCAACCAGCTCTTTCTCTATTGGCAAGAAATCTTGAAATAAAACTGATCAACAACATACATACATGCATGCATGCATACATACATACATACATACATACATACATACATACATACATACATACATACACGCACACCCTGCATATATATATATGCATATATAACATACATAAAACAAAACATACAAATCTGCACATATACATGCATGCATACATACATACATAATACATGCATACATACATTCATACATACAAACAAACAAAGCAAAAATACCCTGTTGTTGATGTTGAAATTCCAATGAAGGAGCCTTGGATCTAGGTTAGAAACCGGCTCTTTCTCTATTGGCTAGAAATCTTGGAATAAAACTGATCAATGACATACATACAAAAATACCCTGTTACTGATGTTGAAATTCACACATACACACACAGACAAACAGACACACACACACACACACACACATGTATATGACGGCCTTCTTTCAGTTTCCATCTACTAAATCCACTTACAAGGCTTTGGCTGGTTAGGGGCTATAGTAGAAGGACATTTGCCCAAAGTACCATACAGTGCGACTGAACCCAAGACCACAGATGTAATGCTTATATTTTTGTCATAACACACATTGTTGGCTAACAAATCTATAGATATATTCAGTGGCACATGTCAGCAATGAAATGGCACACTGTTGACACACCACTGATTTTATTTTGCACTCATTAATTAATTAACCTTGTCATTCTTGTTTCAGTGTTTGACCTTGTTTATGCTAAACTAATTCACAGATTGCATTGTAGTTTAGGAAACAATCATGAGATATGAAACATGATGCAAAGGTGTTAATACAGAATGGCTCCAGCAGAAATCCTAAACTGCTCTGGCAGTAACACTTTCCCAGTAGAGATACAATTAGAATAAGTGCTTGGGTGTTAACAATGTATCATGATGATGATGGTGATGATGATGATAAAAATGATGGTGGTGATGGTGTTGATGGTAAAAAAAAATGGTGGTGCAGGCAGCATTGTTATTTATTACTGCTTTTGAGGAATTGCAGCCATTCCTGCTCAAGTAGACCTATGGTATGATAAGGAGCTAGCTGGTATAGTGACAATAATGAGGATAGTGGTAGTGATGGTGGCGGCAATGGTCGTTGTGATGATGAAGATGGTAATGATAGCAGCAATGGTGGTGGTAATGATGGTGATGAGGTGGAGGAGGAGGAGGAGGGGGAAGAGTATCATGTTGAGGTTATTGTTGTTTATGAATTATTCCCGCTATTTCTCCTGTAGTTTAGTAAAGATATATTTCACATGATGATGGTGATGATGATGGATGGATGACAGCAGTAAAGGTGGTGGAGGATTTGGTTGGTCATGCCAATGATGATAATGATGATGATGATGATGATGTTGTGTAACTCCTTTCATCTCTGCTTGACTATGTCACGTTGATGACATCATTGTTGTTTAGCCCATGGCCAACTCTGATCAAGGATATGTGATAAAAGACATTCCAGTTGTGACCATCCCATCCTTTTTTTTTTCATTGTCTGATATCTGGAAGCACTTCGTCAGTTACGACGACTAGGGTTCCGGTTGATCCGAATCAACGGAACAGCCTGCTCGTGAAATTAATATGTAAGTGGCTGAGCACTCCACAGACACGTGTACCCTTAACGTAGTTCTCGGGGATATTCAGCGTGACACAGAGAGTGACAAGGCCGGCCCTTTGAAATACAGGTACAACAGAAACAGGAGGTAAGAGTGAGAGAAAGTTGTGGTGAAAGAGTACAGCAGGGATCACCACCATCCTCTGCTGGAGCCTCGTGGAGCTTTGGGTGTTTTCGCTCAATAAACACTCACAACGCCCGGTCTGGGAATCGAAACCGCGATCCTATGACCGCGAGTCCGCTGCCCTAACCACTGGGCCATTGCGCCTCCACGTCTGATAATTAAGACTACATTGTCTAATAAATACTTCCCTTTTTTGAGATATCACTGTTTGATAATTAGGAAATTTAACTGCTATTCCTAGCAGGTTGAGCAACAACATAGAACCTCTTATGTCAGCTTTGAATGTTCTTGTTATTGTTATTATTGTCCCTATTTTTTGTTTTTGTGTAGGAGGAGGGGGGGCAAACATTGAAATGTTTGATCAAAACCATTATGTGATGGCATCTACAAATTTTTGGCCTTTTACCAATGTACAAATTTACCATTATTACCAAAGGCAGAGGTATTCTTTTCAGTCATATTTGTATGTTTGTTTGTCCATGGACAAAATATCTCAAGAACTGCTGGATGGATTTGGATGAAACTTTCAGAGATGTTTGGCCTCATGACTGGCAGGAACTGATTAGATTTGGGGATCAATCCAGTACCAGACAAGGATTCTGGATTATTTTTCCTGTTTTATTTTTACCTAATTTTTGAGAGCAGTAGGGTTCATTTTTAGTATTCTCATTTGTGAGAGCAGTGGAGTTTATTTCAGATATTCTCATTTTAAAAATCATCTCTGGCTAATCGTTGAGAAGAATGTTGGTGTTGCCCTGGCAGAGGGTTGAGCTTTCTGAGTGCTCTTTTTATTATTGCTATTGTTAGGGCATCAAACTGGCAGAACCGTTAGCACACTGGGCAAAATGCTTAGTGGTATTTCATCTGTCTTTACATCCTGAGTTCACTGAGGTTGACTTTGCTGTTCATCCCTTTCAGGGTTGATAAAAAAAATAAAGTACCAGTTGAATACTGGGATCAATATAATCAACTTACCCCCACTCCCATAATTGCTAGTCTTGTGCCAAAATTTGAAATCATTATTATTGTTATTGTTATATACCAGACCCTTTTATTCACAGATGAGTGGAATAAAACAAAATTCCCTTACTTGAAAAGATAAATAGAGGTTAACAGCAGGAATGGTATCAGGCTGCAAAAATAATACATCAGTAATATGTTCTCATTTTATCCATGCTAGCATAGAAAAACTGATGTAAAAACCAGATATACAAAAACGAATAAAGGTATATCAAAAAGAGTACAGTAGGGATCGCCCCCCCCCCCCCTGCTGGAGCCACCTGGAGCTTTAGGTGTTTTTGCTCAATAAACACTCACAATGCCCGGTCTGGGAATCGAAACCACAATCCTACGACTGCACGTCCGTTCCCCTAACCACTGGGCCATTGCGCCTTCACATTTGTCTATATGTATGTATATATATGTATGTGTATGTATGTATATGAATATATGAGTTCAAATCTCATCCAGATCAATTTTGTCTCTCATCCTTTTGGGGGTCAATAAAATAAAGTACCAATCAAGTACTTGGGTCAATTTACTTGACTATACCACTTTCTTCAAATTTCTGGTATTATACCAATGTAAGTTGTTTCCATAACATTTCTGCCAATGTAGCACTTAAATTTTTTTCCCAATTTTTTCCAGTCCTCTTATTGTCTGGGGTTCTCTGAATGCATTCCAATGTTTTCATTCCAGTCCATGTCTCAAAATTATTGACCCATTCTTTCCTTGGTTCTCTCCGTCTCTTTTTATTTTACTTTTTTCTTTTATGTACAATGTAAAATATTATGTTCAATGTAAGATCATTGTTCTTTATTATTATTGTTTTTATTATTTAGTGCATTATTTATACATGTGCTTGTGGATGTATATATATGTATGTGTCTATATCACTGTGATCACTGTGATCGACCAGGCTATCAGATGTTGCTACACATCGCTGGTCACAATGTGCTTCAAATGACGCCACCCCACTGGCTAAGTGAGCAGGCCAACAGAACAAAGAGTGAGAGAAAGTTGTGGCGAAAGAGTACAGTAGGGATCGCCACCACCCCCTGCTGGAGCCACGTGGAGCTTTAGGTGTTTTTGCTCAATAAACACTTACAACACCCGGTCTGGGTATCGAAACCACAATCCTATGACTTCGAGTCCGCTCCCCTAACCACTGGGCCATTGTGCCTTCACATTTGTCTATATGTATGTATATATATGTATGTGTATGTATGTATATGAATATATGTATATATATGTATTTGATTGAATAAATTGTAGCCTAATATGTACAACGTTCTAGTCTCCGTATGTTTGGTTGTTGATTGCAGGAACTATCCAAGACAGGTCCAGACAATGAAACAGTGAAGAAACTTACTGATGCCATGACAAAGTTAGACAAAACAAAATCTCAGCTGGATGAGCTGAACCTGGAAGGAGTTAAAAGCATGACTGATGATGAAACAGGTAATTTCATTTCATTTTATTTACTGTGTTTGTGCCTGTTTATTCTTTTCCAAAAGGAAGTACAATTTCAATTAATCACAAATTTATCTTGTATGGTATTTAGTTAGTTAGTTAGTTAGTTAGTTAGTTAATTTGGCTCAAAAGCAAATAGCAAGGCCATGTAGGGGGACATGGAGTTAAGTACAGGGTGGTGTTCATGTAAAGAGTTCAGGCCACTTGAGGTCCAGGGAGGCTTTGAACAAAGCGGTCGTCGGCATCTTCACCATCTCGTCTGGCAGCTTGTTCCACGGATCTGCAACCCGGACGGAGAAAGCTCCTCTCCTTCGATTGAGATGAAATCATCGCAGGTAGAGCTTTTCGGAATGACCCCGCAGCCCACGCTCCGGAGCAGGAGTGAAGAACAGCTCTTTCGAGAGGTTACACTTCCCGCTTATGATGTTGTGGGCGAGAATGAGATCACCACGGCGGCGGCGTTTTTCAAGAGAATAAAGGTCGAGCGTCCTCAGCCTTTCTTCGTAGGACAAATTTTTGAGACCATGAACCATGCGGGTAGCCAGCCTCTGGACTCTTTCGAGATGCTGTATGTCTTTGAGGAGATAAGGTGAAGAGGCTTGAATCCCATACTCCAATATGGGTCTCACCAGCGTGACATAGAGTGGCAGGAATATGGCTGCTGTGAGCATTCCGAATGACCGTCGAATCAAAAACAGAATTCCGCGCGCTTTGTTGGCAGCATGGATGCACTGGGCTGAAGGCGAAAAGGAGGAATCCACCAAGATACCCAGGTCCTTTACCTGATCGGTCCTCTCCAGCAGCAGACGACCCGGCTCGAAATCAAGTTGAGTTGCAGGAGTAGAGCCGACAGGCAGATGACAGCACTTTGACACGTTCAGACACAGGTCCCAATCGTTAGACCACTTCCAAATTTGGTGGAGGCATTGACGAAGATCTTCTATACTACCGCGAGGAGCGACCAGTTTGATATCGTCGGCAAATAGAAGGGTGTGTTGCGTGAGGTCGTCGGGCAAGTCATTTATGAAGACTAAGAACAACAAGGGCCCAAGCACTGAACCTTGAGGCACGCCACTGCTCGCACTGGAGACGTCGGACCGCGAACCATTAACTTGAACTTGGAAGGAGCGATCTGAGAGGAAGGCACCAACCCATCGTACAATATCCGGATGGAAACTATATGCTTGAAGCTTGACAAGTAGTAGGCGGTGGTTTACCGAGTCAAAAGCTTTGGCAAAGTCCAATAAAACGATGTCAACAGCATCACTATCATCGAGGATGCGCGTCACCAATTCTTCCATTACTAGTAAGTTGGTCAAGCATGATCTCTTCGGCACGAAGCTGTGTTGGGAATCAGGAGATCGAGGCTGTGTTTAAGAGGTGGAGCATCATACTTTTCTTAAGGATGGTTTCGAACATCTTGCTGATTATTGATGTAAGGGAAACCGGTCGGTAGTTAAGCGGGTCTTCGCGGCTCCCTTTCTTGAAAATTGGGCAGATTATCGCTGTTCTCCAGTCTGCAGGTATAACACCCGTCGCCAATGACATATTGAATAGTCATGTTAAGGGCTCGCAGATGACCGGAGCCAACGCTTTGATAACCCGTGGGTGTATGCCGTCAGGGCCGTGACCCTTGTTGACATCGAGGCCTTGAATAACACGTTTGACTTCGTCCCGCGTGATGATCAATCGAAGCATTGGAGGTACCGATCTATCAAATGGAGGGGGTTCACGACCATCATCTTGTTTGAAAATAGTTGAAAAAGCCTCGGCAAATAATTGACTCTGTTGATAAGGGTCCTCAATCGATACGCCTGTTGAGTCTACCAACGTTGCAATCTGGTTGTTCAAGCGGGAATTCCGCTGGACATGGGCAAAGGTTTTGGGATTGCTACTGGCATTTGCCGCGATTTTGTATTCATAACTGAAGCGTTCTTTCTTTTCAATTTTCACGGCTCGGTCTCGTTGAGTTTTGTACACCTCAAAAGCTGCAGTCGAATCCAGATTTTTGAATTCAGCCCAAGCAATATCTCTGAGTCGACGTTCTCGTTTAACCTTCTTCGTCACCCAGGGTTTGTGTTTCTTCCTCTTGGGAAGCCCAACGGGAACTGCCTGGTCAGTCAAACAGATTACATATGCTTTGAGGGATGACCATAGTTCGTCAACTGAGGACAACGTCATCAGGGATCGCCAGTCCAGAAGCGCGGAAGCCTCGGTTAGAATTTCAAGATTAATTGCAGAGAAGACTCTACGTGGCAGCGAAGTAATTGTGGGCGTGGAAAAAGTTGTGTGCATGACGAACTTCAGGACCACATGATCACTCTTGGCAAGAGGGGCGCACACAGATACGTCTGACACTGATCTTGGATAGCGGGAGAATACCAGATCTAGCATAGATGGCTGCTGCCCAGACCGATGCCTTTATATACCTTTATTCGTTTTTGTATATCTGGTTTTTACATCAGTTTTTCTATGCTAGCATGGATAAGATGAGAACATATTACTGATGTATTATTTTTGCAGCCTGATACCTTTCCTGCTGTTAACCTCTACTTGTCTTTTCAAGTAAGGAGATTTTGTTTTATTCCACTCATCTGTGAAAGTGCAGAGCACTGAAACATGAGTTTGAATTCAGTACAATTGCATGGTATGTTGGGCTATTGTCATTTACTATTGCCCTGGGTACACCAATGCCTTGTTGTGGAATTTGGCAAACAAAAACTGTGTGGAAGTTCATCATATATATATCTTTTATCTTTTACTTATTTGGGGCACCACCTTGAATGATTTTCATCAAACGAATTGACCCCTGTACTTATTATTATTTCCTTGTGAACTTGGTATTTATTCCATCAATCCCTTTTGTCAAACCATTAAGTTACAGAAACATAAAACACACCAACACCAGTTGTGAAGCAGTAGTGGGAGACAAATACACACATATAGAGGCTTCTTTCAGATTCTGTCCACCAAATCCACTCACAAGGCATCATTTAGCCTGAAGCTGCAATAGAGGACACTTGCCCAAGGTGCTGCACAGAGAGACTGAACCTGAAACCATGTGCTTAGGAAGCAAACATCTTACCACACAGCCATGCCAGCTCCTATATATATAGGGTGCTGTGAATATATGGTCATCTAAATTACGCAAAAATGAAAATAACACAGACATCTCATTTTAAAAGATATTACGTAAAAATTATGTAAAAATATCTTGAAATACTAAAGAGTAAATTTATTCAATAAAATTGCCTTTGGCTTCAACCATGGCCTCCAGACGACTTCAGAATCTCCTGCAACTCTTCTGAATGGCCTCCTCCTTTAAGTTGGTGAATGCTGCCATAATCCTTGCCTTCAGTTCATCTTTGGTATTACAAGGAGTTCTGTTGGTCTCTTGCTCAACTGCACCCCACACATGATAATCAAGGGGGTTGCAGTCTGGGGAGTTAGGTGTATATATATGTATATATATTCCGGTTAAGGTACCTAGCACCTTCAAATTCCGCCGAGGTCAACTTTGCCTTTCATCCTTTCAGGGTCAATAAATAAGGTACCAGTTTCACACTGGGGTCAATGTAATCCCTTAATCCCTTTGTCTGTCCTTGTTTGTCCCCTCTATGTTTAGCCCCTTGTAGGCAGTAAAGAAATATATATGTATATATATGTATATACACATACACACACATATATACATACATGCACACATAAACAAATGCACACACGTGTATATATATACACATATGCATGTATCTCACATAAACACAGGCATCCAATCTTATGTCAAATTTCCACATTCTACTTTCACAGATGACGATGATTTTGAAGAAGTTGAAGAAAAAGAAGGTTATGAATCTGACATACCTGAACATTTGAAGAATGTCTCTGGTAGGTCACTTCTTTTAAAAATGACTTATTTGAGTATTTTTCAATCTTATTTTCCTCTTTTCACATATTTTAAAATATATTTTGCTTTAGCTCTTAAATATTTATTTCTATTTTTTATTTTTATTTTTGTGTTGTTATGTAGCCTCAGGTCAGTCCTAATCAAGCAAACTTGTGTATGGCCTCTGTATAAAAAGAGTAAAGATTCCCTTTGATCATGCATGACTATGGGATTGTACCTAGAAAATTACCCTCCAAAGCACAAGTCTGGGTGAGGTTTATGGAAGACCAGCAGTCGTCCATGCATACCAGCCTCCCCTCTCTATTCTGCCAATGTTAGCCAAGAGAAAGGCAAAGGCCAATTCATTTGAAGAGTAATCTGAGTGATAAAGGGTTAAGAATGACACCTGACAACTTGGAGGCTTTTAGCTAGGTCCACTCCGCTATAGGCATTCCTCCATTCCTCCTAACCATCAGAATGACTGCATAAAGAGCTTTAGGTACAGCTTTCCCTTCTGACTAAAAGAGAGAAAAAAAAAGTCTAACAATTACAGCAATAATAACAATTGATGTCACAATGATACTGTGACTAATATATTCCAGTTTTTCAGAACTTTCTAGTAACTACTCCCCTTCTTATGAATGAATTGAGACAAGTTGTAGCGGGAAATGGTTATTTTGTCCTTTAGAGTCTGTACTCTATAGTATTTCAACATGGAGTATAAACTCTCCTGCTTGATAAGGTAATTAATTACCTTGTGAAAATAATAAAGAGTTGTAAGGCAAAAGCAACTGGAAAATAGATTTATGTACCTCACTGGAGAGAAAAGGAGGGAATAGCAGATCCTCTGTAGTGTACTTGATAATACAGTCATCCAGATAGTGATATATATATATGTGTGTGTGTGTGTGTATGTATATATATATATATATATAGATAAGAAAGTTGGTTTGTGAAAGCACGTGGGTGAATATATAAAAAATAGTAAAGAGTGAAAAAACGACAGAAGGCTTAAATGTTAAAAAATATATATATTTGCGTCAATATGTCTGAAGAATATTAGAAAATTTTTAAAACAAAATTTTTTTTTTCTTTATAATGACAATTTTTAAAGAAAGACCGGTTTCGCATTTAGCTTTTCAAATTTCTTGTGACGTTATGTTTATGTTGGATAGAGTTATCCTTGTGTTTATGCTCCGGAGAGTTCTAAATAAGGGAAGGTAGTGGGTGATTTCTTCCGGTGTAAGGGAGATAATCGTTTAAAATTTTTTTTCCTTTTCCCTTAATGTGAATTTCTCTGTATCAGTATGTTCGGATGGTTGAGTCTGGGCTTGTACTTTTCAATGAAGAATGTTTCCTTGTTTAGTCTAATTTGTGTTGATGATCCGAAAGCACATTGGTAAAATGGAAAGATTAAAAATTGTGGTAGTAGTTGCTTTGCGCATTTCTCAATGTGCTCACTAAAAGGTATCATTCTATATTCTGGGAATGCAATCTGTTGTCGATGCAGTGTGCATCTACGTCTGAGTGATAGTCCCGTGGACCCCACGTAGTCTTGGTGGCAGCCCGAGCATTTTATGACATAAATTATGTTTTCAGAGGCACAAGTAAAGTTAGATTTGATCTTGAATTTCTGTCCCTCTTTAAAGAGGAATTCTGATCCTTCAAGCAGGTTAGGACATGTTGCACAGTTCGATCTACCACATTTTTTTACTTTTGCATCTGTAGTTTCAGAAGACAATTTTGCCTTTGTGAGAATCTTTTTAAGTGATTTGGGCTGTTTGTAGCTTTTAATGATTTGGTGTATGTTTAGAATTTCCTTTAATTTGGGGTTTTTATGAAGTATTGGTAAATTCTGGGTGATGATGGTGAAGGCTTCTTTGTTTCTGGGGTTGTATGTAAGGTAGTATTTTCGGGGAAGGTGTGTTGTTGTGTTGAACTTTTCTTAAAGTTTCTATGTTGATTTCTGTTGCACGTCTGATCCCATCCTCTATGAGTTGAGCTGGGTAATGTCTGTCAATTAGGGTGTTTTTGAGTTCTTGCAGTCTAAAGTTCCTGGTATTTTGTTCTGACACTATTGTGCATATCCTTCTTGCAAGGTTGAAGGGGATGTTTGTTTTAGTGTGTCTTGGGTGGCATGAATTAAAGAGAAGGTATTGTTTGGCGTCTGTGGCTTTGTAGAAAATGTCTGTTTCTATTTTAAGGATATACTAATTAAAAAAATTTTTCACACTCACAGTTGCTGAAGCATGGAACAAACTACCTGCATCAGTTGTCAGTTGCTGAGACATTGCATTCTTTAAAACCTCCATGCTTCCTGAAATTTGCCAATGCTACACCTGATATCCTCCCCTCCATACGCATGCACACATGTATATCGTTAATTTTACACTGTTCACTTTCCTGACTTTTGTACATAATTCTATGTACTGTACGTGCACCTTCGATGAGTTGTAGTGCACCTGAGCTCTGTACACAATAATTTCATTATTATTATTATTTGTACAATTGCCCAGTAAATGATAGTTATCTAGTTTGAATACTGTTGGTAAGCCTGATTCACTTATTTTGTATCTATTTGGTGCTTATAATATCTAACATTATTTTATTCTCTCATTTGTCTTCTATAAGCATCAGGACACTCAAGACAAAAAATCCAAAGTAAAGCATTTAACAAAACTTTGGTGAAGAAGTACATTTCCAGCCCTATGCTAAGGAAACAACCTAATTTTCATGAAACTTCTAAAGAATGGGACATAAATGCCACATTACGGCCAGGTGATGAACAAGATCCAGCTTCCATGGCAGCCACAATGAACAAATGGAAAAAAGAACTGCTACAGAAGAACAAAGGCCAGATCATGTTACAAGATGAACAAAACAGGTTAGCTGGAAATGTTCATTCAATGTGTTTTTCCTTTTTGCATTCTCATCATCATAATAATATCTTTAGCCATCATTGTCATATACATTATACCAAAAAGTTAGTACACACACACTTATGTGTACAGACTCACTTGCATATATGGATTCAACCAAAGAAGTCTCGTTTCTTATTCTATCTGATTAATGCTATACAAATGGTTTACTAATATGATCTAACAGTTATACTTGTGTCCCTGTCATATCATCGTCATTATCATTTAGCATCCTCCTTCCATGCTGCCATGGGTTGGATGGTTTGATGTGGAGCTGGCTAGCAGGAAGCTGTCCAGACTCCAACTGTCTGCTGAGGTATGACTTCTACAACTGGGAAGATCACAAATAACTTTGTAGTAATTTAACCACCAGCTGGTAAGCTGCCCTACTACTGTCTAACATAATGAACCATCATGCTTAAATTCAGTGTTTGTAACAAGAAAAAATATAAATACTAATAAGCTATAACAAACTGTCGTGTGATACAGGATTGCTTGATCATTGATACGGTTCTAATATGACAGAATGTGTTGTCTCTTTGAAATACAGGTACTACTCACTTTCCCTAGCTGAATGGACTAGAGCAACTTGAAATAAAGTACCTTGCTCAAAGATACAACACTCTGTCAGAAATTGAACTCACGAGCTTATGATCAGGAGCCAAATACACTAACCACAAATCCACACACCTTCACTTCACACACATGTACATATATACACAATGTACATATGTATGTAATGTAATGTATTGCAATGTAATGCAATGTATGTATGTGTAGTCACCCTATACAACAGCGCGCGGGCGCAACGCCCTCTCGTGAATACACGAAGTCCGAAAGAGGGAATTTTGCTGACGTGGCCTTAGCTGACGTGGCCTTGCTGACGTGGCCTTAGCAAGGGAGCGTGAGCCTTAACAAAGAGGCAAGGGAGCATAAAGCGTTGACCATTAGCGTCAGACAGACAGCGGCAGCCTTTTCATCGAAGCAGACGTTTAATTCGCTCTCTCTCCGGTTTTGATAGCAGCAGTCTTTTGGCCGAAGACTTTTAACCTGAATTGTTGCAGTCAAATCATCTTCTTCACCCGGACGCCATTTTTGACCCGTTCTGTTTTTGGCGGCTGAACATTGTAAATATTACAATCGATTAACTTTCAGCCTTGCGCGCCCAGAACCAAGGACATCAGATATACCACTGATTTCTCACCGGTATAAAACAATAAAGTATATCTATTTTTTACGTCTGCGTTTTGTGTTTCTTTGACTGGTAGAGTCTGGATATAAAAGCAACGGAAAGTGATTGCACCAACTTGCACCCCAAAAGTGCAAGCGGAGATATTCACATATTGCTTACAGTAGTGACCCCGAAGTTCCAGAGAACACTCACGAAAAGAAAAAAATCCAGTTTTTCTGCCAAGTCTGAAACACGACCAACCTGTTTTCTAGTCCCTTTCAACAGTTTGTTTCTTCATCTGCACTCACGCACGGAAAAAAAAAAAAGAGAAGAAATTTTTTTTCTCGATTAAAACGCGACGAAGGTTGGTAAAAACAAAAAAAACAAAAGAATTATTTTTCTATTCTCTGTGCACACAGTACAAAAAAAAAAAAAAAAAACATTTTTTTTTTGTAAATTGCACATTCAAAATTTATTGGTTCAATTGTTGGTCTTTCTTTCTTTCTTCCTTTCTTTTTTCCCTTTGTTTTTCCTTGTTGCGACTGTTCAGCGTTGGTTCGTTGTCAGTTTTTCTTTTTTCCATTTGACAGAGTCATCTAGTGAATAAAAGGCTACAAAATGTTTATGGGTTCGTTACCTACTTTTACAGGTGATGCCACACTGTGGTTTTCACAGTTAGAGGCACAATTTCGTGCACAAAGTATTACTCCCGAGCAGCAGTTGCAAATCCTTTATGGTTGCATGCCGCCGCAACTGGCATCTTCAGCAAGGGACCTTATTACAGACCCTAGTCCAGGCGCTACTTATGCGTCTGTTAAATTAGAGGTTGAAAAAAGAAATACACGAAGCGAGGAAAGTCGTTTCAACGAGTTAATGGCAGATGAGCAACTAGGGGACAGAACTCCGTCAGAATTTTTACGAAGACTGAGGGAGTTAAGTGGTAATGCATCAGATGCCCCCCTCCTTCGGAAGATTTTTTTTTCGAGGTTGCCTGCCTATATACAGACCGTTTTGGCAACCGGCTTAGAGACAAATACAGTGGACCAAATAGCAACGATGGCTGATAAGATGGTTGAATTTGCCGTTCAACCATCGTCACGGTCTGCTTGTGCCTGTTCACAGACCTCTTCGGCCTCAATTGAGGGGCTTTCTAAACTAATAGAAACCCTCACTAAAAGGATGGACGCGATGTGTCGCGATGGTAAGCGATCTTCAAAATCGCGAAGTCGCAGTCGTTCATCCTCGAGATCAACACAGTCTAAGTCTGGACTGTGTTGGTACCACTCCAAGTATGGAGAGAATGCACATAGGTGCACACAGCCATGCACTTATAAGTCTTTAAACTAGATTCGGAGAATTTGAGCACGTCAACTTCCTCCACAACATTTTCTGGTTATCGTGCATTCTTTGTTAAAGATCTAGTGTCGAAGAAAAACTTCATCGTAGATACTGGTTCTTGTTGCAGTATTTGGCCTCTGCATTGCACAACTGACAGGCCAAAGCGATCTAACGTCATCTTGCACGCTATTGACTCGTCACCAATAGCCACATTCGGTCAGATGTCGTTGTGCCTTGATATTGGTCTTCGACGAGACTTTCGATGGGTTTTTGTCATTGCCGACATTCCGCATCCTATTTTAGGTGCGGATTTTCTGGATAAATTTGATTTGTTGGTAGATGTCAGACGTCGGAGGTTGGTCGATAGTTCGACTACACTCTCCACGCCGACCGGAGAATCTACCAATTTAGCTCTTAGCCCGACATTTTTTGTCGGTACATCTGGAGATGTTTTTCACTCTCTTTTAGCTTCTTTTCCAGAGCTATATGATGTTACCTTTAGGGTGGCTAAGCCATTGCATTCGACACGACACTTTATAACAACAACTGGACCTCCTGTTTTTTCACGTCCAAGGCGTCTTGCACCTGATCGACTTAAAACTGCTAGGGCTGAGTTTGAGCACATGCTCCAGCTCGGTCTGATACGCCCCTCCACCAGTCCATGGGCATCTCCCTTCATTTAGTAAGAAAAGGGGATACAGATTTTCGCCCGGTGGGAGATTATCGGCGTCTAAATTCGGTGACGATTCCAGACAAATATTCCATAAGGATTTTAAACGATTTTTCGGCAAATTTACATGGATGTACTATTTTTTCTAAGGTTGACCTGATACGTGCCTACCATCAAATACCGGTCAACTCAGACGATATTCCTAAAACAGCAATTACTACTCCTTTTGGCTGTTTCGAATTTTTATTTATGAGTTTTGGTTTGAGGAATGCCACTAGTACTTTCCAACGGTTTATAGATGAAGTTGTTCGCGGACTGGATTTTGTGTTCGCGTATGTCGATGACATTCTAATCGCAAGTGATACGCATGAAAATCATCTCCTGCACTTGTCTCAGCTTTTTCAGCGTCTTCGCGACTATGGTGTTCGCATTAATCCAGACAAGTGTGTTTTTGGGCAACCATCTCTTAATTTTCTCGGTCATTATATTGACTCGAGAGGAATCAAACCACTCACATCCAAAGTCGATGCTATTCAGCGCATCGCACCACCTTCTTCTTTGCGTCAACTTCGCCATTTTTTAGGCATAGTAAATTTCTATAGACGTTTCATAGATCGGTGTGCGGACAAGTTGTTACCTTTAACACAAATGCTAAAGGGCAATTCCAAGAAGGACGCCCGTCTGACTCTTTCGGCTGAAGCACTGTCTGCCTTTGAGTTGGTTAAAAAGGAACTAGCTTCAGTCCCTATTTTGGCACATCCGGCTCCTAATGCTCCACTTACTTTATCTGTGGACGCATCAGAGTCTGCAATTGGCGCTGTTTTGCAGCACACCGTAGAGGGTGAAGTTAAACCTTTAGCTTTCTTTTCTTGTCAGCTAAAGCCAGCTGAACGCAGATATAGTACCTTTGATCGAGAGTTACTAGCGATCTATCTGTCAGTTCGGCATTTTCAACACCAGCTCGAGGGACGAGAGTTTGTGATTTATACTGATCACAAGCCCCTTACTTTTGCTTTATCTTCTAAAATGGATAAACTCTCTCCTCGTGCTTTCCGTCACCTGGACTATATTTCTCAATTTACAAGTGACATTAGGCATGTGCCAGGCAGTGAGAACGTCCCTGCAGATGCTCTCTCTAGACTCCCTGTCAATTCCATTTCCTCTCCTGCAGCAATTGATTTAACTGCTATTTCGCAGGATCAACCACCTTTAGAGGAGTTGGATTTAACTTCGCCTAAGTTTATTAACTGTAAGTTTGACTACCTTCCGCTCCCTACAGCGGAAGGCTCTATTCTTTGTGACGTTTCTACCGGTTCACCTAGACCATTAGTACCTGAGAAACATCAACGTTCCGTGTTTGATGCTCTTCATTCACTGTCACATCCAGGTATCTCTGCCACAGTAAAGCTTGTTACTGCTCGGTTCTTCTGGCCCAATATGCGACGATCAATTACCTCTTGGGCACGCTCTTGTTTGAGGTGCCAGAGTGCTAAAGTCCATAGACACGTTCGTGCTCCACTTGGACAATTTTCCTCTCCTGAAGCCTGTTTTTGCCATATCCACCTTGATTTGGTTGGACCATGGCCTGTGAGTCGCGGGTTCTCATACATTCTAACTTGTATTGATCGTTTTTCACGCTGGCCGGAAGCTATTCCTATAGCAGACATTTCAGCTGAAACTGTTGCGAGGGCTTTCGTATCTAATTGGATTTCGAGGTATGGTGTACCGTACAGTTTAACCACAGATCGTGGTCGACAATTCGAGTCTGCATTGTTTCGTGAGTTATCACGAATCCTGGGGATGCATCATATACGCACCACAAGTTACCACCCCGCTTCTAATGGGATGGTGGAGCGTTTCCATAGGCAACTTAAGGCCGCTTTGCGTGCCTCGCCGAATCCACAGACATGGACTGAATTTCTACCGATCGTCCTGCTTGGATGTCGGACTGCGATTAAAGCAGACCTTGGTTTTTCATCTGCCGAGCTCTTGTATGGTACCACACTGGCATTGCCTGGTACGATGTTGGTGCCAGACAAGTCACAGTCTCTTAATTTAGAGTCTTATGTTGCTCGATTACGCAGATATTTTTCTGCCCTTCCTCCTATGGACCCTCGACACCAAAATCCTCCTTCTAGTGTGCCATCAGACCTTAATTCTTGGACGCATGTTTTTATTCGTGATGATTCTGTCAAAGGACCTCTTGTTTCTCCTTATAAAGGACCTTTTCGTGTGATTTCTCGCACGCCGAAGGTATTCAAACTTGAAATTAACAGTCGTTCGGAGACCGTCTCTGTAGATCGTCTTAAAAGGGCATATTTTGAGGTGTCCACATCTTTTAATGACCCCACTGCCACAACCATCGTTGAACCTTCACAAGAACCTTTGACAACACCACTATTTACACATGCACCATTATCAACACCAACATCGACAACACCACCTTCGTCGTCGCAGCCTGCCTCGAACAGACCTTATGTTACGAGGTCAGGCAGAACTGTTCACTGGCTGAAAAAACTTTCCAAAACTATTTATATTTGACATTTTCAATTGACTTCCCAGTGACAGTTCAGTACTCATTGAACTTTGCTCATTTTGAGTATTTTTTCTCTTTTTACCTTTAAGGTGAATTTTTTTTTTTTTTTGCTGTTTAATGTATTATATTGTGTGCTATTTTTGGTTATCTGGTGTCCACCTTGAGTTTTATGGTCACTACAAGGAATTGTTGTTCGCGCTTAGGCACTGGAGGGGAGCTTTGTAGTCACCCTATACAACAGCGCGCGCGTGCAACGCCCTCTCGCGAATACATGAAGTCCGAAAGAGGGAATTTTGCTGACGTGGCCTTAGCTGACGTGGCCTTGCTGACGTGGCCTTAGCAAGGGAGCGTGAGCCTTAACAAAGAGGCAAGGGAGCGTAAAGCGTTGACCATTAGCGTCAGACAGACAGCGGCAGCCTTTTCATCGAAGCAGACGTTTAATTCGCTCTCTCTCCGGTTTTGATAGCAGCAGTCTTTTGGCCGAAGACTTTTAACCTGAATTGTTGCAGTCAAATCATCTTCTTCACCCAGATGCCATTTTTGACCTGTTCTGTT
Source organism: Octopus sinensis (assembly GCF_006345805.1). NCBI lineage: Eukaryota > Metazoa > Mollusca > Cephalopoda > Octopoda > Octopodidae > Octopus > Octopus sinensis. The sequence goes on along the minus strand of NC_043010.1, from coordinate 25,356,516 downwards.
TTTGGCGGCTGAACATTGTAAATATTACAATCGATTAACTTTCAGCCTTGCGCGCCCAGAACCAAGGACATCAGATATACCACTGATTTCTCACCGGTATAAAACAATAAAGTATATCTATTTTTTACGTCTGCGTTTTGTGTTTCTTTGACTGGTAGAGTCTGGATATAAAAGCAACGGAAAGTGATTGCACCAACTTGCACCCCCAAAGTGCAAGCGGAGATATTCACATATTGCTTACATATGCATTCATTCATTCACATGCATATAAAATTAATTTTTTAGGCCATCAACTAGTTCAGACATTGGAAGCTCTGTGAGTATCATGCCATCCCAATCCAATGCTGAAAAGCAATTGAACGAGAGAAAGGAACGTCTGCTCCAGCAAGCACCATTTATCCCTTTTGGTCCAGACTTAGCATTCTGGGAAAATCCTGACAAAATAGAAGCTCCTGCTGCTGTAAAGTAAGTAGTTTTCATTTCTATTTCATGTGAAATGTTTGTTGTTTTACAAACTTCTCTCTGATACCTATTTTCTCCAAATCATCATTGATAGAATAAACTTTCTTTTTGTATCGAAAATTTATATATATTGCTTTGGCAGTATTTAAATTGGAATGATACAGAGATTAGCATGGCCCTTGTGAAAGGATGACATGCAAATTCGTGAAACATTTCATGTTTTAGGTACAGGTGTGGCTGTATGTTTCCCAACCACATGGTTCCAGGTTCAGTCTCAATGCATGGCACCTTTGGTAGGTGTCTTCTGCTATAGCCTCAGGCCAACTAAAGTCTTGTGAGAGGATTTAGTTGACAAAAACTGAAAGAAGCCCATTGTATTGTATGCATGCATGTGTGTATGTGCGTATCTTTGTGTCTTTGTCCCCCACCATTGCTTGACAACTGGTATTGGTATGTTTATGTCCCTATAGCAGTTCAGCAACAGAGATCAATAGAATAAGTACCAGGCTTTAAAAAAAAACAGTACTGGGGTTGACTCATTCAACTAAAACCTCTTCAAGGTGGTGCTCCAGTATGACTGCATTCTAAAACAAATAAAAGATAAAAGATAAAGATTGAAAACCTTCTCCAACTTTTGTGACATTCTCAGTTCAAGTCCTGTCGAAGTCAACTTTGTCTTCCATCCCTTCAACGTTTATAAAATAATCTGTCAAATAATTTAAAATTACTGACCTTAAGCCAAAATTTGAAATAATTATATGTACAAGTCCTCTCTATTCCTTGTCAGTTCTTATTTGTAGTTGCATTCCTCCTAGATGGATAACCTGTGATGAGGTTTGCTGTGTTCACATCTTGCTCATACTTCCAATTTTGGCATAGTTTCTGTGTCTAGATGCCCTTTCTGTCACCAACTAAGTTACAGAGTATACTGTATTGCATTTTATTGCTACAGGCACTGAGAGCTGGGGAGGCCTACTTGTGTAAGGAGGAATAATGGGTCTCTGTATCAGTTAATTCAATTTCTTCCTGGACAGGTAATAAATTATGTGGCTCATGGAGTTTACATCTCAATCATACATTACATCAACACAAGTTCTGATCAAAAAGTAGTGGTTATGGTGGTAAAAAAGTAAACCACAACACATATCGATTTGGCATTTAATTTACTTAAAAGTGGACCCCTTCTGAAGCCACACATTTTATCCAATGTTGTTTCCACCGATGGAAGCAATCCTGGAACTCTCTTTTTGAGATAGTGAGCAGCTGCCTTGCTGCATTCTTTTAGAGTTCCTCTATGTCTTGAAATCTTGGAGTTTTCCAGTGTGAAGACTGAGCCTTGGCTTTGGAGTCATAGCCATAGACCCACAATCCATTGCCTATTATGATCATTTTCAAAATGTTTTCACCTTCCTCGATATAGTCATGGAGATCCCGTAAAGCTGAAGCCTGATCTTATTTTTCAGACAACCACACTCTACACACTTTACTTCCAGGCATTGCTATAAACAACAGAAGTGAGTGAGAGTATTATACCTTGATGTGCATGTGTGACAGATGCCAAGCGGCTTCACTCTGCGTGCTTTAGCTCCTTTACCATAACCACAGTTCTGATACTTTTTGATCAGACTTCTTATAGCTACCAAATGATCAGTGGGAGATGTGATGATGATCTAATGCAGTTTTGCATGAAGGTTGTATACACAGATACATACACTCACACACACACGCACATGTGAGTGCCTTTGTATATATAACTACAAGATGTTAATTTGAAACATTTTCCCTGGTTTTATTATTGTAGGAATGACTCTCTACATCGGTTTTGGGTACCACAGCAAGCAGAAACTTCATCCTCTCAAGTTTGTATATTTTATCCTATTTTTTATCTTCTTTGCATGTTATTATTGTTGTTGCACCTATCTTAGGGTGTATATGAATACATACTTTTAAAGTTTGCTAATGTAAGAAATTGTTATTATCAATGTAAGAAATTATTTTTATTAAAATCAACAATCATTACAATTCAATTTGAAAATCATTATTATCAACATTATTAATGCAAAGGCTGTGTAAAGTGTGGAAGGGAACAAAGTATAGATAATTCATTGGATGTGTAATATTAATGTTTTTAAATGATAAGGCACAGATGAAATAAGATGAAGAAAAAAAACTGAGCATAAGAGGAATCAGAGGTAGTGTGCAAGTGTGATGTCTATAATGATAGGGACATGTAAAGCATTATGGATGGTGACATTTAACTAAGACAGTGCCAGGACTTGCCTGTAGAAGGAAACTGTGGTGGAGGAATATCAAAGAAGACTTGTGTAGAAATTGTGAAAGCTGATCCCAGGATACTGAATGTCATAGAGGAGATGACAAAGGAATGCAACAAGTGGAAGGGACCCGTCTAGTCCATGTTGATATGGGGAAGTACATGTAGCAATGATTGAGTACTGGAGGTCAATGTAATCATCAACCACCTATTCACCCCAAATTTAACACTTTGTGCCTACAGTAGAAAGAAGTAAAAAATAAACAACTGTGATGAATTGAAGAATATGGGAAATATGCAGGTTATGGGCAATGAAGAAAGTAGATGTGATACCAATAGTGGTTAGTGCACTTGGAAGTATCAGCACCCAACTGCCAACATGGCTCCAAAAGATTGAAATGAATGTAAAGATAGAACAACTGTAAAAGTACTCTGCAGGGTTCTTGAAGCATGATCAGAAAACAAGTGTCACCTTAGTCTGTTGGCTGTGGACAGCTGACACTTTCCATCATATCCAGTAAAATAAAGGTGATATTTTTCATGATATTATTATTATTATTATTATTATTATTATTATTATTATTATTATTATTATTATAAAAATAAAAATAATAATAATAATAATAATAATAATAAAAATAATAATAATAATAATAATAATGATAATGGTGGTGATAATGATGATAGTGATGGTAATGGTGATGATAATAACAATAATAAGCCGACTACGGCTGCTATAATGGTACGATTATAATTGTAACGGCAATGATGGCCGTCTCCCCACGAGCCAATCAAAGCTAAAAAATGATAACATTATCGTAGCACCAAAATGTTTTTGGAAACTAAAAGGAAAACTAAATCAGTATACCAAATCGCTTGTCCTATGGTTAATCTGGAAGCGCGTCCCCCAGGGAAGAGCCAGCCTGGGATCGAAAAGTCATCAACTGGCACAAACTCTTCTCCGAATTCGGACATGGATGGTCACTTGAACGGGAAATCCCCCAACTCGAGCCCTCCAAGTTCACCACCACAACCACCACAGAAAGAAAAATGTAAGCGGAACAAATGGACCCGAGAAGAGTATAAAGAAGTAATATACGCTTATTACTATGCATTAGGTAGGCCATCTGAAGAGAGACACACCGCAAACTCTTACAGTATATGGAGAACACGGAATCAAGACAGTAGGCCCTATTTGGACGAGAACAAATTAGCAAATGTGAGGAGGGATATCCTTAGAAATAACAGACTCACAGACAGTGAAATAAGCGCGATCAAGCACGCAACGGAAAATGACATAAATATAAGACACAAAGGAAATGAAGAATCAGATGAACAGTATAGCCCGCCACGAGGCTTAATTGAAAGACTGCCATCTGACCAAAGTATGCAAAGGCCTGAAGATACAAGAAATTCTATTGTACCTGTTAAAGATAGCCAGGAAAACGAAAAAACAACAGTAACTGAAGATCTCGCATTTGCTGAAGAACACAGAGAGTCTATGGCAGAAATGAGGCAGAAAATCCTGAATACGCTTGAAGTTGTAAGACATACAAGTATGAATGATAGAGAACCACTTCATAAACTCTCAAATACAAACCAAAATAAAAAACAAATCCAAATTGGCAACTATGTAACAAATGAAATAATACGAGAATTAAAACCTGATTTTACTGAGTTAAATGAAATTATTTACGCTTCTGCTAGGGCAATTGAAACCAGCTGTATGCCCCCGAAAAGACAAAGAAAACAAAACCTGGGAAGAAATCAAACCTGGAGAAGTAAAATTGAAAAAGAGATTGAATTATGAGAGGGGAAATATCAATATTAAATGAACTAATATGTGGAAATGATGTAAGATCCAGAACAGGAAGAAAGATGAAGAGAAAATTTGGATCCTCACCAAGAGAAGAACTGATATCAATAAAAGAAACGCTGAAACAAAAAGTCCAAGCAAAAGCCCAAAGAATACGAAGATTTGAGAAGAGAAACAAGTTTTACAAGCAAAATAAGCTGTTCACATCCAATGCCAAAAAATTCTACAGAGAAATAGGGAAGGAGAAAGTAACCGTTAAAGAACCCCCTCCCATGGAAGAAGTTCAAAACTTTTGGAAAAGGATTTGGAGTGACAAGAAGACGTACAACATAAATGCAGACTGGATTATACAAACTGAAGGATCCTACCGAAATTTACAACAACAAGCATGGGAAGACATCACAATAGCAGACCTAAGAAAGGCACTCACGAAGGCCCATAATTGGAAATCCCCCGGTAAAGATAGGGGGCCGAATTTCTGGCTCGCATCGCTCCCATGCGCACACGGTAAGCTAGTTCAGCTGCTCAATGGAATTATGAGAGACCCAAAGAAAACGCCTGAATGGTTAGCAAGTGGCATTACTTACCTACTCCCAAAGAATAATGAAACCAACCTTCCAAAAAACTATCGGCCTATAACCTGTCTATCCACCACGTATAAAATCCTAACATCTATCCTGGCGGAGAAAACATATGCATTCATGGAAAAGAACAATATTTTCCCCATTGAACAAAAAGGGTGCCGCCGAGGCTCTTACGGATGCAAAGATCAACTGCTAATCAATCGTATGATCCTTGAGAACTGTCACAACAAGCGCAGAAATCTCAGCACCACATGGATTGACTACAAAAAGGCCTTCGACAGTATACCGCATCCATGGATCTTGAGATCGCTGGACATCTTCAAAATTTCCCCTGTGATTTCAAACTTCCTGAAGCACAATATGTCGTTGTGGAATACGAATCTCCAATTATACCACTCTAATGGAGTACTTGCCTCAGAAAATATAAACATCAACTGTGGAATTTTTCAAGGTGACTCACTTTCACCTTTAATATTCTGCATAGCCCTAATACCCCTTACAAGTGAATTAAACAGAACAGGGTATGGGTATAAAATTGCCAATAAAAAAATAAGCCATCTATTTTATATGGATGACTTAAAACTTTATGGTTAAGACAATAATGAACTTTTTTAAGGCCTATTGCGCACCGTGAAAGCATTCAGTGATGACATCGGGATGGAGTTTGGACTTGAGAAGTGTGCTAAGGCCACTTTCCAGAAAGGGAAAGTGAAGACCACAAATTCAGTCGTGTTAGATGTTGACACAGTCATAAGTGAGCTTGAGCAAGAACAAACATACAAATATTTAGGGATAAATGAAGGCTCTGGTATTCAGCATGCTAGCATGAAAGAGAAAATCAGGAAGGAATGTTATAGGAGAGTTCGTGCAGTCCTGAAATCTGAACTAAATGCACGTAACAAGGTGTTAGCTATAAATTCCTTAGCAGTTCCAGTTGTTACTTATATCTACAATGTGTTGAACTGGAATATGAGTGAAGTAAAGAATATAGATAGAAAAATACGCAAGCTGCTGAGTTGTAATAGGATGCACCACCCAAAGGCAGACGTAGATTGCCTTTACCTTCCCAGAGCCCAAGGAGGTCGAGGCCTGATCCAATTTGAACTAGCTTACAAAACAACCACAATTGGACTGGCCAAATATCTCGAAATATCGAATGACTGGATGCTAAAGCTCGTGGAAAATCACGAGAGAGGAAAGAAGCTTCATTAAGGAAAAGCAAAATATTTGCTATTGATCTCGTGCAGGATACCCAAACTGAACAACCCGAGGGAAGTACGGCAACTATTGTTGCAAAGAAGGTGAAAATGATGGCAATAAAGAAAGCGCACGAGCAATTGGCTGATAGGTGGGAGGAGAAACCTCTGCACGGAAAATATGTGACCCGCAGCAAACAAGCTGATGTTGACCAGAAGCAAACCCATCAGTGGCTATGGAGCTCAGGGCTAAAAGCAGAGAGCGAAGGTTTCATCCTGGCTGCTCAAGATCAAAGCCTATTAACCCGGAACTACCAGGCCAATGTGATGAAAAATGGAGCAGACCCAAAATGCCGATTCTGCAACGACATGATTGAAACAGTGGACCACCTAATCTCTGGATGTAAAGTCTTAGCACCAGTGGAATATAAATTAAGACATGACAGAGTTGGCCAATATCTCCACTGGCTAATAAGTCGGCATTACAATATCAAAACTGCCGACAAGTGGTATAATCACCACCCTGAGTCTGTAACTGAAGGAGAAAATGTAACTATTCTGTGGGACTTTCCAGTACATACAGACCGAACCATCAAGGCCAATAAACCAGATATTGTTGTGAAAGACCAAAACAATAAAGTTTGCTTATTGATCGACATGAGCATCCCCTGTGATCATAATATCTCAGCGAAAGAGTTTGACAAGCTCAGAAAATATAAAGACCTACTCATTGAAATTGAGAAAATGTGGCATCTCAAGGCGGTTACAATACCAGTGATCGTAGGAGAACTAGGAATGATCAAGAAGGGAACCGAAAATTATATGAGAATGATCCCTGGCTTACCATCCCTGCAAGAAGTGCAAAAGATTGTCTTAACTGGTACATCACACGTATTGAGAAGAGCATTGTCGATGTGAGAACTGTTGCTGCTCATGTATTTTAATTTTTTAAAAAATGAACGAACTACTGAGTTTGGTTTAATGGCCTACCAATGTATACTATGAGTTTCTTTGCCCTAGGAGTCGGGAAGACACTCGGCAAGAAATGGAAGCAAATTTGAAAGAAGAAAAAAAAAAAAATAATAATAATAATAATAATAATAATAATAATAATAATAAATGCCCTGATGCAGTACCAGACAGCGGCTCTCATGGCTTCTGATCTTAACTGATTGGAAGTGTTATTATGTACATTGTTTTGTCTTGGTATAAAAGATGGGCTACAGCAAATATTCTGCTCAATACTACAGATTTGCTTGTCAGTTATTTGACCGTAACCAGTTGAGCATGTCCCTTAGTGGCTGACGATATGTGCATCTCTGATCATGAGCAGAAGTAGTGGGGGAGCATCATAGCCGTGTGTTGAAAGGAATTCTTAGAGGTTTGGATAATTCACCTTTGGAAACATCCTTAATCCTTTGAGCGGGATGGGCTACTCGACCAGAAGAAAATTCTAACTTGGCCCCACCTGCAACGTCATGTGCTGTTTATCTTGATATGAGATCACCATATCGCGCGCATATGGTTGTAATGCATGTGCCTGGTGTACCCTTATGATGGGTATACTGGGCTTTGTATATTTTACCCCAGTGTCACTTTGATGGCATGCACTGCTCTCTCACTCAATAATAATAATAATGATAGTAATAATAATAACTCATTATCAAAGTTAGAATTAATGTTTGTGATCATTATTGATGTGATTAATCATTATTATTGAAATTAGAAAACATTATTGTTAGTCATCGTTGCTCTTCTCTTTTCCCTCATCATCATTTTCATATATATATATATATATATATATATATATATATATATATATGTATATATGTTATACTGTGTATGATTATATATGTCTATATATACTGTTTCTCTTCTTGTCTCTGCAGCAAGAAATAGCTTTAATTAAAAATCGATCATTCACATTTACTGGTACGTTTGAACCTGTGCAATGGCAATGTCGTGCACCAATGCCAAATGGTACTCTTTGCAAACGAATGGATCGCATAAAGGTCAGGAACTATTCTTTACCTCATTTTATCAGTCTGCATACTAATATATCTCATTTTGTCTACCTACCTGTCCACCTTAACAAAACCTGGTGCTTGTTTCTGACAAGCCCATCAATTCTGAGGGGAATGTTTGTCAAGGCAAGCCACATATCATAATAGGTTTATTTCTCAGGTGCAGGCATGGCTGTGTAGTTAAGAAGTTTGCCTCTCAATCATATGGTTTTGGTTTCAGTCCTACTGTTTATCTTCTTCAGTATGTGTCTTTGACTATAGCCTTAAGCTAACCAAAGCCTTGTGAATGGAAACTGAAAGAATATGTGTGTGCATTTATATATGTATGTGGGTGTAAGCAGTGGCAGACTGGCCAGGTTGCTAGCTTGCCCGATGGCAGGGGGATCCCTGCACCATTAGAGTCCCTATATGGGGGCCTATCCCCTCAAGTTTTATAATTTTTTATTCACTCCTGGAAGAATGTATTAATTATTTCAGCCTGGCTGTGTTTGTAGACAGTTGAAAAGAATACTTTTAACAAAAAGAAAAAAATTAAATGATAGCATTGTAGTTGCGGGTGGGCCCCCTTAGTCTCCTGGCAACCAATATTTTTAGACCCAGTCTGCCACTGGGTGTAAATATATCTGTTTGTGTTTCCTTTTTATTAAACCTTTAGTATTTATACTGGCCATATCCAGCCCAAATATTCTACCTGTTTTATGTTTAAACTGGCCAGATCTAGCCTTTCACACCTACCCTACAATGTCATCCTAAAAATATACAATCACATCAATGAAATCTCATGTGAATAAATAAGTATTACATTTGACTGAGTTATCTGAATGCTAAAGTAAGTGACTATTTTATTAACTATTTTTAATCATCATGTTTCCTTATTATTAATGAAAGAACTGAAGAAAAGAATGGAGTTTTGCATGTGTATAACTCTTTTTTCTTCATCATGGTGTGGGATGAGACATATTTAGAAAGTTGGAAGTTACAATATAAGCAAGTTATTTGAAAGTAAAATACATACAGAAATAACACCTATTAATGTTTAGTTACTCATTCTCAGTGAATGTTTGTCAAGGGGAATCACATATCATAACAGGTTTATGTTTATTTCAATAGTTAAAAACTAGACCCTTGCTTTTTCAGAATTACAGCTATAAAGAAGCATCTTACTTTTATTACCCAAAGCATTTTGTGAGCCCCACTTTCCAATCCTCACAAGTCCCCTCTTATGAGAAGCACAGGTATAATTGATTATACTGAACCTTGTACTTCACTAGTACTTAGTTTATTGACCTTCAGAAGGATAAGAAGCAAAGTTGACCTTGGCAGGATTTGAAATCAGAATGTAAAGATGTGTAACTAAATACCACAAAGTATTTTGTCTGATGATCAAACAATTCTGTAAATCTACCACCCTTAAACATGTTTTAAAATGAAACTAATTCACTGAGTTTAATTTTGGATTTAATTTAATTTTATATTTTTTATTTATTTAATGTGTTTCAGTGTCCTTTCCATGGCAAAATCATTGGTCGAGATAATATGGGTCGTCCAACAAACCCAGGAGATGCAAAAAGACTTGAGAAAGAGGAAGCTGAAAAGAACCGTAAGATACAAATAGATATCATCATCATCATTTAATGTCTGTTATCCATGCTGGCAAGGGTTGGATGGTTTGACCAGGGCTAGTAAGCTGGAAGGCTGTAGGAGACTCTAGTCTGATTTGGCATAGTTTTCTACAGCTGGATGCCCTGAGAGTGTAATGGGTGCTTTTACATGCCACCAGCATGGGTGCCATTTGTATGACACAAGTATCTGCCACAACTGTGATTTTGCTCAGCTTGATGAGTCTTCTTCTCAAGCACAACATAATGCCAAATGTCTTGGTCATTGCCTCCATGATATAGTTCTTTATTCTTTGAAGGATGCAAGAGGATTAAGACAGAACAAGAGAGAGAAAGGTGCTGTTCATAGCTCTTGATGATGGCCTCTTTGGGCTAAAGGAGAAAGAGAGAGAGAGAACACAAGAACGGTCCTGTCTATAGCTTTTAATGGTCTCCTTGGCCTAAGAGAAAGGAAAAGAAATGGAAAGAGAGAGAGAGAAAGAGAAGGGTGGTGGTCATAACTTTTGATGATGGCCTCCTTGGTTTAAGAGAGAGAGAAAATGAGAAACATCCTGTCCATAGCTCTTAATGACCTCCTTGGTCTAAGAGATAGGAAGAAAGAAAGAGAGAGGTGCTGTCCATTGTCTTTGATGGCCTTCCTGATCTAAGTGGAAGAGTGAGTAAAAGAGAGAGCTAATGTGAATGATGCAGTCTAGTTTGAACTTGGAAAGATTGGTTATTGGAAGATGGATGGGAAACATTGATAAGTTTGTCAATGGAACATTAGGGTAAGGGTTGTTTGTGTTTAGAAGAAATTTTAAGTTCAGTGTTATGTGTGAGATTGCTATGTACATTGAACTACATCAACTGACTATATTCTTTCCCTCAACACCCAGAATAAAGCCACCTCCCTCTCTACTGCAACCCCACTCACTTGAAGGGGTCTTTTACCTCGTTTTGTGAGTCACTTGATGACCTTACTAGTGCTGGTGTCAGGAAAAAAGCATCCAATAAATTCTGAAAAGTAATTGGCATTAAAAAGGGTCCAACCATATTTTTCATATATTACATTGTGGAAGGTTCCTTTTTGCTGTCTAAAATCACGCAAAAACAGTTACATTTAATTTTCATTTTTGAAGGGTGGTGAATCAAACAGTTTTTGTATGTTTTAGGTGATTAAAATGGTTTCAATTTCAAAACATGGTCTCATGAGAGACAAGTATAACTAGTTTATATAATGTGTCTTATACATCTGTTGTCTACATTGTATAAAAACAAACATCCAAAGTGACAGTGCATTTTACCCAAAATATTTCTTTCACTAGATTGGCAAGATAAAGAACTTCAAAAAGACATTGAAGCTACTTTAGGGATTGACCTTGGTTCAAACCGTGACCTTTGTGTTGAAGGAAATAAGAAAAAAAAGGGAAAAGTTAAAGGTAAAGCGAAAAAGAAATCAGATTTGACAGATTTAACTCTTCCAAAGAATACTTCCGAGAACAGGTTGAAGAAAAAGTTGTTTAATGCGTAAGTAATAATTTTATTGATTCCATTATTTTTTTACTAATTCCAGTCATTGGACTTTTGCCATCAACATACCACAAAAACTAGTTTCTAGTATTTTCTAATAATTCTGAAATCTAAGTTTAGCCTATTCAGCTAGCTACTGTCATTGTTCTGTAGACATGTTCTGGCAATACTCAAGCACATTCTTTTACTTGTTTCAGTCATTTGAGTGCAGCCATACTGGAGCACTGCCTTTAGTCCAGCAAATTCACTCCTGAACTTATTCTTTGTAAGCCTAGTACTTATTCTATCAGACTCTTTTGCCGAACTGCTAAGTTATGGGGACATTAACACACCAGCGTCAGTTGTCAAGTGATGTTGGGGGCACAAACACAAACATATACACACACACATCATCATCATCATCATCGTTTAGCGTCCGCTTTCCATGCTAGCATGGGTTGGACGGTTCAACTGGGGTCTGGGAAGCCAGAAAGCTGCACCAGGCCCAGTCTGATCTGGCAATGTTTCTACGGCTGGATGTCCTTCCTAACGCCAACCACTCCGTGAGTGTAGAGTGTGCTTTTACGTGCCACCGGCACAGGTGTCAGACGAGGCTGGCAAATGGCCACAATCGGATGGTGCGTTTTACATGCCACCGGCACGGGGGCCAGGCGTGGCTGGCAATGGCCATGATCGGATGGTGCTTTTTACGTGCCACCGGCATGAGGCCAGTCGGGGTGGTGCTGGCAACGGCCACGTTCGGATGGTTCTCTTATGTACCACTGGCACTGGTATCACAGCTGCAATTTCCATTGATGTTGATCGATTTTGATTTTGATTTTGATTTTCACTTGCCTCAACAGGTCTTCACAAGTAGAGTTTTGTGTCCCAAGAAGGAAAGGTATGCATAAGTGCAGGTAGAGGCCACGGGTTATGGTCTCACTTGTCCTGCCGTGTCTTCTCACGCACAGCATACTTCCAAAGGTCTCGGTCTCTAGTCATTTCCTCGGTGAGACCTAAAGTTTGAAGGTTGTGCTTCACCACCTCGTTCCAGGTTTTCCTGGGTCTGCCTCTTCCACAGGTTCCCTCAGCCGCTATGGTGTGGCACTTTTTCACACAATTATCTTCATCCATTCTCACCACATGACCATACCAGCGCAAACGTCTCTCTTGCACACCACAACTGATGCTAACGGGCTTCTACCAGTTTCTATCTACTAAATCCACTCACAAGGCTTTGGTCGGCCTAAGGCTATAGTAGAAGACACTTGCCCAAGGTGTCACGCACTGAGACTGAACCCAGAACCTTGTGGTTGGTAAGCAAGCTACTTACCATACAGCCACGCCTGCACCTATAAATTGATCCTCTTCCCTTACAACTTGCATTATTATTTTTATTTAACAAGGTGGCAAGCTAGCAGAATCGTTAGCATGCTGGGCAAAATGGTTGGTGTTATTTTGTCCACCCTCACGTTCTGAGTTCAAATTCACCCAAGGTCAGCTTTGCCATTCTTCCTTTTGGGGTTGATAAATTAAGTACCAGTGAAACACTAGGGTCAATGTAATTGACTATCCCCAGTTCCCCAAAATTTCAGGCCTTGTGTCTTTAGTAGAAAAGATTATCATTGTTGTTTAACACCCAGATCAGCCCTGACTGAGCAGATCTATGATCAAAGCTGTTCAAGCCATTATCATTTTGTCTTTCTTTTGAGGAATATACACATTTATTTGCATGTAACTTAGCTCTACCATTCTTCCTACCAGAATTGATATTGTGAAGCATAAATTCTAATCCATGACAAGAAGAAAGTGTCTCGCAGTTGCGGATGAGTTGTTTGATGTCCATCTATATGTGAAAGGAAGAGAGTTAATGAAATTGCTTGATGATAGTCAAGAGGTGTTCATGCCTAAGCACCAAACAACCATGCACATGTTAGTCCTTTTGAGAATGAGATTTTTCATTGGTTTTGCAACGGTCATGTTTATTGTTTGTTTGTTTTGTATGCCTGTTTTTCCATGCCGGCATGAGTTAGACAAACACGTATCACTGAGAAATTTTTTTACAGCTGGGTGTCTTACCTGCCGCAAGGGATTATTTTTTGCTCTTAGAAAGCTGAGAGCTTGTAGACAATTTGACATTCCCTATCAACAAGCATCACTGAGTTTTAGCTCAATGTTTTCATGCAAAATACAGAATGTAAACATTGACATTAACATACATACAATTGGTTTCCCTTTCCCAGTTGCACTCACATAGTATTTGTTGATCCAAAACTAGAACAAAAGACAATTACGTAAGGTGTCACACAGTGAGATAGAACTTGAGACCACAAAATAACAAAGTAAACACTGTATCTATACAACCACATCTGGATAATCTTTAATGCATTTAAACATTCAATAATTGCATCTCCATATAATAATTATTTCTACTCTAGGCACATGGCCTTGAAAATTTTGGGGGGAAGGGGGCTACTCGATTACATCGATCCTAGTGTGTACCTGGTACTTATTTCATCAACCCTGGAAGGATGAAAGGCAAAGTTGACCTCGGTGGAATTTGAACTCAGAACATTATGACAGAAATGCCGCTAAGTATTTTGTCCAGTGTGTTAATGATTCTGCCAGCTCACCGCCTTCATCTCCATATAATAATTGCCAATATAAATATTGGTTGGTTGATTTCTCCAGTCATGCTTTACATCATAGAGAAAATAAAAGAGGAATATAGAGAGAGAGAAAGTAAAAGAGAGATGCAGAGAGAGAGAGAGAGAGAGAGAGAGTTAACATAGTTAAATAATGATATACAACTGAGAAATTTATTTCAATAAAAAAATTTTTTTTTGAAATTTAGTCTTCATTTCATCATTTTGTATTAGCTCCAAGAAATTTGATAAAAGATAAATTATAATTATTGTATGTATACCATATTTCCTGATATCACCTAGGGTGGTAAAAGTATACTCACACAGTTACCTGTCATAACAAGTACACTTTACTTCTGCGTTAATATGATATCATGACTGTTGTCTCTTAGAATCTTAGCTGATAAATTGTAGATTTGTGCACAGAACTGTTTGTAACATTAAGTAATCCTAATGTACATGTTCTTTTAATTTGATCCTTATCTTTGTTCACCGTTTGCATGATTGCTGTCTATATTTAGTTTTGTTTTGCTTTGTGTTTGCAGAAGAACCATGAAAAGAGTCAATGCTACTCTAGATATGATGGATGCAAAGAAAGCTCGAGATAAATTTGGCAACCAATTCAACTACGCTCATTTATAAAATTGACTAAGGACATTGTTGTATTCAAGCTGAACTTTAATGGTTCATCACTATTTTATAATTGTTATTTCAATGTTTTTCTCATTGTTGTCATCATCATTATCACCAGCATCATCACTACCACTACCATTGTAACCAGACAAGACATTGGATATAGTACATGCCCAGACTGCATCCCTTCATCACATACAATTAACTACTGCATGCCAGATTGTAAAGTATGGTCCTCAACTTGGCAGAGATAGACAATATCTGAAACCATGGATCTGTTGATAGTTTCAACAGTGCCATGGCACATTCATGTGATACATATAGTTCTGCAGCTGTATATGTGGAGGTGCCCTAAATTCACTTTCTCTAGTTACTCTCCCACCTCAATTTTAATGATCCGCTTTTGTTATTATTTTTCTATCCAATACTGTTATTAGTATTTATTAATCAATAATTTATTAATGAGTTATTGTTTCATTGATCTCACCCTATTTCTGGATATTGTAAATTTCCCATGTCCACTGTTTATTTTATTTGTTTCCCTTTGTATTCCACTTTTATACAGTCCCTTTTATTTTGGACCCTTGCAGCTAATAAAAGAAGTAATTATTATATAATGTATAAATATATAGATCTTCATTTAATATTTGATATTAATGAATATATACATTTATGCACATTTTATTAGATACCATTTTCATAAATATATATATGCTATATTTTTATACTTTTAATTGAATATTTATTTGATATATGTACTTAATTTTTACAAAATATAACAGAATGACGAAAATAATCCATAATCTGTATTCTGTTGAGTATTTAACAAATTAAGGACAACTAGCTTCAATGATCTACTTACTATTTTTGCACAATACAGCTGATTTTTTTCACAATTATGCACATTTTCTTATCAATGAATCACTGTTATGGATTAACCTTATAGCAGTTAAAATGGTCATATCAGGCCAAAGAACTCTACCTGCCTTATTTTCAAACTGGCCACATTTGACCTTCCACACCATTCTAAAAAGTAAACAATCACATCATTAAAATCTTGATGCTATGAGATAATGCATGATTATTTCAAAACAATGTGAAGAAATAAACACCACATTTGACAGAGTAATCTGAATGCTAAAGGGTTAAACATATTGACATTCAAAGTTCTAACTTCATGTTTTTCATTTTATGTGGCCTTATGTTCCTATGAGCTCCTCACCCACAAGAACAAATGTCATTATCATTATTTAATGTCTACTTTTCCATGCTCGCATGGTCAGATGGAATTTCTGGAGGTAGATTTTCTACAGCTGGTTGCTCTTCCTGTCACCTGTTTCCAAGCAAGGTTATATTTCGCCATGACCAAGAAAGACTTGAAATTAACGTCACTTGTATGGCAGTGATGACTGTTTACAACTATCACACATTGTCAAGACATGGGTGCACATAAACACACATACGTGCCTGTTTATACAAGGAGCTTTTTTCACTTTCCATCTATTAACCTACTCACAAGGTGTTGGTTGGTCTTGGGCTACAATAGAAGACATTTGCTCAAGGCACTGTGCAGTGGGACTGAACCTGACCACGTGGTTGGAAAGCAAGCTTCACCTGCACTGACAACAATATATATATAATTTCTATGTCATCCTCTCCCCCTCTCTAGTATGTGTGTCAATTAAACTACAGAATTTTAAATGTCTATGAATTAACCACTAAGATTTTAAACATCATCATCATAATTTTTGTGCAGCTTTTACCATGGGTTGGAGGTGACTTGTTGAGGCATTATTCTTTGACTGCATGCCCTTCCTAAAAGCAGCCCTTGTTTCTAAAAAAACTATTTGTTCTGGTCTTTCACACAATGAACAGCTCAATGCTCAAACATATAGCAGATCATAGTAAACACATCACACCACTGCCTAGCCAGTGACATTGTTTTCTGCTAAAGAATTCAAACAGTGTCAACACATATATATATGTACCAATTAATGAATGACAAAAGAACAGGAGTTATGAATCACTTTCATTAGCTTGCAACTGTTTTTGCTATAAGAAGTTTGCATTCAGAGATGAATATTTGTGCAATACCTTATAGCTTCTTTGGAGCCATTTAAATGGCTCTGGACTTAGGATCGTGTCGGCCTTTGTTGATACATCAACCTCAGTACTTACATCGCTACCTAGTTTATTGAGCCCCAAAAAGATGAAAGACAAAGTTGACATCTGTGGAATTTTAACTCAGAACATAAAAAGAGTCACTATCTTTAACAACAACAACAATAATAATAAATCTTATATTATAAAAGAAGCTGATCTTTGTCTGTCCAGAGGAGGAGAAAAACTTGTTGTTCAGAGAGAAATATAGTGAGATAGAGAGAGTCTATGTGAAAGATAAATCAATACATAGTATTGTCATAGTAGCTAACACGTTTTGATTAAAAATGTGAGAATTTTAAGTGCAAGTCTGTCAACACAATGCAACACAGACATAAAAATGAAAAAAACTTTCACTATATAACAATATATTTTTTGGTTGTGTGTGTGTGCTTATGTATGTCTTTCAATATAGAGACAATGCAACACAGGCCTTAAAAAAAGACTTTCACTATAACGGCAAGTTGTTATTGTTGAGAGAGGAATTCAGTGAGAGTGAGAGATAGAGTTTAAATTTATTTCAAGGAAAAAACAGGTTGTTGTTGAGGGAGAAAAACAGTGAGAGAAATAGATTGTGCATGAAAGATAGACAGGAAGGTAGTGTTATTACCGTAGTAACTAACAAGACTTTCACTTTATAAGTCTACTATTACAAGAAGGTATGTGCATGATTAACAAATATTTTTACTGGTAGTGTAGTGACGGTAAAAACCTAGTAATAATAACAACTAGTCGAGACACCTGGCCTTGCTTGGAATTAAAATGGCATAGATTTTTATTGTTTCATTCATGTGACTGCAGCCATGCTGGAGCACCGCCGTTGATCAAAGAAATCAACCACAGGATTTATTCTTTGTAAGCCTAGTACTCATTATGTCAGTGTATTTTACCAAACTGCTAAGTTACAGGAATGTAAACACAGCAACATCAGTTTTCAAGCAATGGTGGGGGTACAAACACAAGACACACATACACAAATATACAACAGTCTTCTTTCAGTTTCTGAGTACGAAATTCACTCACAAGGTTTTGGTTGGCCTGAGGCTATAATAAGCATATATATGTATATATATATATAGTAGCTGATATACCTGGTAATACCTGGGAAGGCAGGGCTTATCCCTTGGTTCTGTTCTCATAATTGTTTTGCTAATCCAATAACAACAATACAAAGTATGTAGCCCTTAAAACTGTTTTAGTGTATTTATTGAGAATACTGAACTGTCTTGCACAGGATTTTGCTTTTAGGAATTCCCAGTAAGTTATGAATACCCAAATTGTGAAGTCAGTTATGTAATAACATGAAATTAATTACCCTATAGTAAGAATTCAAATAAAGTAGCCCTGAAAAGGGCTTTAATACATTCCCAGAGTATATAGATTTTAGGAGGAAATACTAATAAGGTATGTATACTAAAATTGTGAAACATGTTACGTAATAACAGGCTAATCAGATATGAGATAATAACAATTCAAAGTAATTAACTATGAAAAAAAGCTTTTATGCATTAAGTTACTAACCGAAATAAGTGAATCTATTGTTTAGGAGAATACTATTTACTTGTTTAAGCGTTTTACTGGATAAATTGAGAAAATAACTAAAATAGTTCAAATACTAAGAAATAAGCATACTGAAAATTCCCTTGGAAGCTTAAAAATCATTACT
Source organism: Octopus sinensis (assembly GCF_006345805.1). NCBI lineage: Eukaryota > Metazoa > Mollusca > Cephalopoda > Octopoda > Octopodidae > Octopus > Octopus sinensis. Next base: position 25,337,951 of record NC_043010.1, on the reverse strand, counting down.
CCTGCCATTCACTCACACCCAAATGTTATTCCTCCCGCCATGTACCCAAACATTTTTTTCGAAATCTATTTATACTTAAAACCTCCCCAGACACATAAGCAATGTACGTGTGAAGTTTAAGAATAATCAGTCGAGCCATTTTGGCGCAAAACGAGAACATACCAATACACACACAGACATTTTCTGTTTTAATATGCAAGATAATACTTTAGCAAAGATGATTTTAACCTTTTTAATATCATATTTTTATTGAAATACGCTTTCTTCATGTGAATTAATTTCGAAAATAATGAAGAATTTAATAAAATAACTTTGTCATTATTAGACTGGTATTTAGAACATAAACATCGAATTTTGATGGAAGTTTTTAATATCACTTAAAATCAAGAAGTTTGCATTATAGAACCAGAGTTGGACTCAGGCAGGTTGGAATCAAAAGGGTTAAACAAAGACAATTTCTACAAGTGCTTCATCACATTATTTACAGCAAATCAAAAGTAATTTTGTGGCTTTGGCAAGTGAACATCATTGAGCACAAAATATTCCAACAACAAAGGATTTTCAGAATAAGTTCCACCAAACCCGTAACTTTTAGCTTTATTTTTTTATTTAAAAATTTCTTTGCATTTCTGTTTTAAACGACAAAGACTGGGCATCCTTGATTTATGGTCTGAAACAGAAAATTTTTTAAAGCATATAGTAGACAGCCTGATTCATTTGAAAGCATTTAAAACAAAAATTCAGTATAATTTATGATACATATTACTAGTTAAGAGTTTGTTAGTATTTAGAGATTAAAATTGGAGTTGGGCTTAGATTTAGGGGTTAGGCGTTAGGCAGCAGGGCTAAGTTTTACAGTTAGGGCTTAGGGTTAGGGTTTCAGGTTAGGTTTTAAGATATATGATAGTCATAGTTGAAAAGCTGTAGTTCTTTTGAAATTTCTTTGCTCATGTGCAAGGCTGGCCCTAGGGTTGCTGGCACTCTGGACAAGATGAACATCGGCGTGTTCAAGCTGATGATCATGGAAATTTCCTTGTCTTTGTCACACCCTCCTTGGTGCCCCAGGACTGTCCGAGTTGTCAGTACCTTGAGCTGGCCCTGCTCATGAGCATAACTCATATTTATGCTAAAGCCAAAATGAATTGGACTGCCTACTTTTTTTTGCAAAATTTCTGGTTCATATAAAATCTGCTATAGACCAGATGAAAAAAAGAAAAGTATTTTCTAAATTTTAGTTATTTTAATTTTTTTGCTCATCCTTCTTTGTTTTGGAGCATGCAGCTGGCCAAAAGCTTGACATTTTTCTTTTTGCTTTTTATTAAATATCTCTTTCTGAATTATGTTTTAAACAAAGATGTTATGATTCTGCAAAAAATAAAAAATAAAATTTCTACAAATTCTGTTTCTTAATTCCCACCAGCTTCACACACACACACACAAATATATATCTATATACTTTTGTATATGTATATGTATATTTGTGTGTGTGTATTTACAACATATACATCACCATCTTTTAGTGTCCATCTTCCATGCTGGCATGGGTTGCATAGTTAGACAGTCTGACAGGCCTGAGCACTGCATTGAGCTCTAATGTCTGGACAGATAATTTAGTAGCACACAAGGGTGATCAGTTTAAAATGTAGGTGGAGAGGGGATAGTGTAAATAATGAAGGATGGGTATCAAGTGAAATGATTCCAGTTAGTGAGAAAGACAACTGGTATCAGAAAAAAAGATGATAAAGCATGTAGTTCTGCTGTCATATATATCATCATCATCATTTAATATCTGTTGTCCATGCTGGCATGGGTTGGACAGTGTGACCAGGCTGGCACACTGGAAGGCTGCACTAGACTCCAGTCTGTTTTGGCATGGTTTTCTACAGCTGGAGGCCATTCATAACACCAACCACTCCAAGAGTGTAATGGGTGCTTTTACGTATCACTGACACAGGTGCCAATTTGCATGACACCGGTATCTGCCACGACTGTGATTTTGATGGGTCTTCTTCTCAAGCACGACATAATGCCAAAGATCTTAGTCATTGCCTCTGTGAGGCACAACACTCGAAAGGAACTCAGCCACTTTGTGTCCATGTATATATATTAGAAAAATTAAATACAAAGAACAGGTAATATGCACACAAGAAAATACAAAGATGGAAATTATTCTTTCTCAGCACCTGTTGATAGAAGAGCACAGCAATTTTGGTGCATTATAGGTGGGGTTGCTCACTTAAGAGAACCAAGGAATAGTGTAGATGACTGGACACCTGCAAGAATACAAAAGTATGAGAAAAAATTAAGTACAACAATTGAAGAATCAGCTTGTATGGCTATGACAAGCAGAACACAGGACAAAGTGACAAAGAATGTTTAATAGTGAATTTCTTTATAGAGTAAAAAAAACAACATATCAAAGATGATTGTGTTTCAACACAAAGAGGAAAGAGATAGAAGTAGCAGAGAGCAAAGTAACAGGCTAAGGCAGCAGAATCAAAATTATGGGAAGACAAAGGTATTGTTGGAAAGGTTAGACTCAGTGAAGAGAGAGAGAGAGAGAGAGAGAGAAATGATAGCAAACAAAATAAGGAAAAAGGAAGAGATGAAAATGGAGGGAGAGAGAGAGAAGGAGTAAAGATAAAATGAAACTGAGAAGCTTGTTGTTGAGAAATTTACATATTCATACTGGCAAAATGGTAGTTCAGTATTATGATCAAATAGAAGAAAATTGAAGTACAGATAGCAGATAAAACACAGAGGACAAGATAGAAACAAATTTGGTCTGATTGATGCAAGCATAGAAAAGTGGACATTAAAATGCTGATGATCAGAAATATAACTTCTTTGTTTTAATTGCTTAGTCCTTACTAGATCCTTTTCCTCACTTGGCAGCAAATCAGAACCACCTTCTTTGGTTAGATATACTGCTTGCTGCTGTTGTGAGAAGTAAACCAGTTTTTGCAAGTCAGGAACATCTATAGAAATTGGGAAGTCAAGACAGAACACTTGCACTAAGTAGTTATTGTGTGGCCTCTTTATTACAAGTTGAACCACTTCAGTCTCTTCTTTCTGATTAACCTCTCTAACAATGTACATCACATGAAGAACTTTGCTCACAGAAGTATTTCTACATCTGTCAGGTAATGGTTCTCTAAGTGTAGACTGCAAACTTCTAGCCAGTGTGTTTTTGACTTTGCCCTAGGCAAATTCCTAGAAAATGTTGGAAAAGGTACAAAATAAATGCAGCTTTGTTTCAGACCCATACATTCTTCAAACCAATCCATCGACTGACCTTTATAAAACGTCAATTTTAATATCCAACCTAATTTTTTACAACACCTTTTAGCACCACTGCATTCATTTCAACTCAATGGCTCATTTTGAATGCATTATACTACACAGATTTGTAGTTTAATCCAACAATTGCAAAATGGAGGAGAAATTCACACTAAATAGCAAAACAGTTCAATTACTTTAGATGAAGGAATGGAGATGAGAAAATGAAAAAGAGCAGAAGAGTGAAATCAAAAAAGTGGAAGAAAGTACTACATGATTAAAGAGCAATGAAAAATGGTCAGTTGCATTGGGGTATGCACAAACAAGGTGGAAGTGAAGATGGAAGCAGCAGCTGTTAAAGAAGAATGCCGAGAACAATAATAAAAAAACAAGGTGTGGGAGAAGAGGAAGGGGAGGGTACAGATATGTGTTGGTAAGAATAAAAATTAGAAGTTTACAAGAGTAAATGAAGTAATATCTCACTGTACGGGGACCGTTTTATGAGACCCCAGGTTTATGAGTTTTATTTTATAATCCTTTCAACTATAGGTACAAGGCTTCAAAGTTGTAGAGAGGAGGACAGTCAATTACATCGACTGCAGTACTTAAATGGTATTTAATTTATCGACGCTGAACAGATGAAAGGCAAAGTCAACCTCAGCAGAATTTGAACTCAGAACATAAAGATGGACGAAATAGTGCTAAGCATTTTGCTTAGCAGTATTTTATAATGAATATGAAAAGGTTAAACAGCTATTTTGCTGGTGTGGCAATGTTGCAACATGTGGCAACACTGGTTCTGACAATGCCGGCATAAAATTTCAATGTCTTAGTTTGCACAAACACTTTGTTGAGAGAGATTATTATAAGCTAATTCTTTGTGCCACATATTTTATATTGTAAATGTTTACCTACACTATCATTTTCAGCATTTTTAAAACTCACCCAATATGTCTAAACGAAAGTGTACCACAGATACTAATGGGAACAAAAAGAAATGAAAAGCCATCACCTTGAAAATGAATTATGAAATTGTAAAATGTTTGATGGCAGCACAACTGCGAAAAATATTTGTGACAAATTTTCACTTAACTCATCAACTGTCTGCACTATTCTTAAATAAAAACAAAAATATTTATCTCAAGTGAGAAATGTGCAGCCTTTACAATCAACCTGGGCTTGTAAAAGAGATGCTGGAAGCATTATTCTGGAAGTGGAAAAACTTTTAAATGGATGGATAAGTGACAAAACACAATGCATGCATATGAATGTTAATCAAGCATCGATTTGTAGCAAAGCATTACCTCTTTTCAGTATGCTTACAAAAATGAAAGGTGACACAAACAAACTTTTGTTATAAGCAAAGTATGGTTTGATTGATTTAATTATCAACATAGGTGACATTCCATCAAAGTGTATGGTGAAGCGTCACGCGCTGATGTCAATGCAGCGAAAAAAATTATTATTATAAATGAACTTAACATACTTTTTGCTTTACATAAAATACTTTTGACTGTTGTTTTATTGCCATTTACTTATGAGTATTAAAAATTTTATAGGTAAAATATTTTTCTGGGAATGAATTACAATTTATTATGTTACTACTATGGGAAATTATTTCTCTGCTTAATGAATTTTCACTTTATGAGTGGTCTCTGGGAAACAACTGTACAAATAAATTTAAAGAATTACCATTACTAGACTGTAAAATGTACAACGAATGGCAGCAGAAAAATGAAAAGCAGAGTAGTTGAACACTTTACACTGTCACACTAAATATTCATTGTTTCTATAAAAAATTGTTTTTATACATATATATGGATTGTGATTTTAGTTTTCAAAATTGTTACGGCTTACCTGAGTTTCTGTAAGGGTGGAATAACACAGGCCATACCCCAAAAGTTAGTGGTCATGCTTTATAATTCCTATAAGTGCAGAACAAGAGCATTCTGTATTATGGGGATGTTTGTATACATTTATATATATATATGATATAATTTGTGAACTAATTTCAGTCATATGTGTGTGTGTGTGCATATGTATGCATGTTCATGTGCATGCATATGTGTTGCAAACAGTAGTGTTAGATGTTATGCAAAACAACAAATACACTCAACATGCACTTACATAGATTCTTTTAGAGTAGAGTATATAATGTATTTACATTAGTGTCTTTAGTAATGTCCATGCTATAGTTCCTAACTTGTATCCTGGAATTTGGGCAAAAATTCTTTGCTGGACTTTCATCAATGTTGGCCTCACAAATACAAGTTTGCAACATATGATGTCCAATATCATTAATGTTTAGTGTTGCCCTGAAAAGAGATAACAAAATTTTCATACTACATCTGCAGGTCAACATTAGCTTTGTGCATCTATATTATTACTGTTGCATAGTTTACAATATACTTTTCAGACAAACATTTAATGCATTCTTTTGAATTATTAATGACTGGAATGAATCTGTCCAAAATTGACCACATGATGTTGATAGTCTCACCTCATACTTTTGACGATGGATGTGCTTCCAACAACATGGTACATTCTTTGTGACATGAGTTTGAAGGAATGCATGTTGTGATACAATTGACTCTTAAATTAAGCTAATGTAAGACACAGTATAAATGATTTTTTTTCAATTGTAGTGGCCTGATATACACCATAGTTGTATATCATAGTTGGTTACTCAAAAGACACAGTGTTTCAAGAATAGCAGCTGTCACAGCTTTGGCTTGTTCTGTTTGTATTGTGCTGAAGTAGTCTACAGTTATTCTACAAAATAATATTCTTGAAGAAGAGATTATAGAATAATGGGATTAACAACTTGCAGTCACAGCCTCCTTCAACAGGATGGTTAGATAAGAGTCTATCTATCCATCCTGCTGAAGGAGGCTCTGGATTTTGCCAATGTTTCTTTGCTTCCACTTCTGCCTACAAATTATTGATGAACTACATCTAACAACAATTAAGTAATTCCGAGTGCCCAGAAACAGTTGTCAGCCTTGTAATGCCAAACCTTCCCATGTCTAATTCTTTGAATTTATGTAATCTGAGTGAGTTTGTTCTATCTTTTTCTGTCATCAGACTGATCATGCTGGAGCACTGCCTTGAAGAATTTTAATCAAGCAAATCAACACCAGTTGTTTCTTTTTTATGCCTGGTACTTTTTTCTATTGGTCTCTTTTACCGAATTGCTAAGTTATATGAACATAAACACACCAACACCAGTTATCAAGCAGTGGTGGGGAACAAACAGACACAAAACCACAATATATATAAATATATATATATATACATCTTCTATTATAATAACTGAGTTTGGATTTTTCTGGAATGACATTGAAGGAAGCAGATCCAATCATGCTTTGAGAAATCTGGATCCACCAAAGCTATGCAATGGAACAAGACTAATTGTCAGGCATATGCATCCACATCTTTTGGAAGTAACAATTCTCACTGGACAAGGAAAGGGAGGAAATGTTGTTTATTCCAAGAATTCCACTGATTCCAGCCAACATGCCCTTTAAATTCAAGAGACTTCAGTTTCCAGTAATAGCTAGTTTTGCAATGTCAATTAACAAGTGTTAAGGGCAATCACTGAAAATTGTTGGATTGCACCTCATGCAGCAGTGTTTTTCCCATGGTCAGCTCTATGATGGTTGTTCCAGAGTTGGAAATGGCAACAATCTCTTCATACTTGCACAAAATGGTAAAACCAAGAATATGGTTTATCTTTACAGTGATCTCCAAATGTCATGGTGATACAAAGTTTTCCAAATGTTATAACCTGTGTGATAAATCTGAAATCACAGGATACCAATAAATGTTTTATTATTATTTCCCTCTTTAGTTTGGGGCTGTAGGCCCTGTTAGCTCTCTGCAGGAACTAGCTCAAAAGTCTGCACAGAGTGTGACTTTTAAGCTAGTGTATATATATATATATATATATACAAGTGTTAAGGGCAATCACTGAAAATTGTTCATTACTAAACCTCGCTAAGATAAGTATTTATTTATATTTAAGATCTTCAAATTGTAAATTTTAATATTGTATAAGTCTTTGGTGTAATAATATTTTCCTTATGTAAATATCGTTGTTTATGTAATGATCTAATTATCGTAATTTTCTATATTATTAGATATTAAATTTAAGTTTATTCGTAAAATACTACTTAGCGATAGATTTGTTGTTTGATAACAAGTATACGAGTTGTATAAAGCTAGGCTTTTGTATATACATGTTTTAATAGTATTAATTGTAGTTTTAAATTTCTTATAATTAAATTAGATAAACTTTGATAAACTTAGATATGTTTCGACTAAAGATTGGTCCAGGCCATGTTTAATTTAATAGCATAACTTAGTTATTGTTTTTTTAAATTGATATTTGCTAGTTATTCCCATTGATAATTATATTCATAGTATTTATAGTATTTATTTGATACTATATTACTACGAATTGATTATTTCTATAAGTATTTTACATAAGATTTCCGAAAGTTCGTTTAAATTTGTTTATTTGTATTTTGAAATTAGCTATTTCATCTTTAAATATGAAAAATTAATTTATTAGGTTTTTATTATATGTGCATATATATTTATTCAGAGATTATTTTAGATCTTAATTATAATATTTATATACATTTATATATTTTCATTGATAATTTATATATAATAGTCATTTAAAATATTTATGTAATTAGATATAGATTAATACCGATATTAGATTATTGGTGGGTTTCCTACCTTATAAATTAAAATTAATATTTAACATTATAGTTGATTTTGATATAATCATAATTGTTAAGTTATGTTTCTAGTTTGATAATAGAGTTTATTATAAGTAAAATTATTATATTATTTATATCTTAAAAATATTGTTTAAATATTTCTGATTATTCTTTAGATATTTCAATTAACCTGAAAATTGACTGTAACCATAACTCGAATTATTAATTGAATTCAAATTATTGTTATTCGAATTGTACAGCCATGAAACGATCGTAGTGTTTTACTCATTATCTTTTATTAAACTTTTAATATTTTTGATATATTTTAAAAATAATATAAATTAAATTAATTTTATGTATTGGCTTATGTTTTTCATTGTTTTATTTGCCTAATAGTGGTTTTATCTCTAATTTATTATAATATAATATAATATATTTATACTATAAAATTGGATTTAATCCTAAATCTGATTTTTCCCTGTAAGTTTGGATTTATTCCCTAATATTTTATTATATATATATATATATATATATATATATATATATATATATATATATATATATATATATATATATTGGGTTAACAAGAACGTAATTTCGTTTTTCACAAATAGATTGAGTTACGATTTTTGGGAATGCCTTTTGTCAATGTTATGATTTTTTTCCTTTTGACATTTGATAACCGTCACTTTTAGTTTAGTTTAGAAGCTGTTAGTTCAGTGTCAATTTTAACATGGAGTGCAAAAACAAACATGTATTTTTTTTTTTATCTCCATAAAGGCAAGAAAGCTGCTGAGGCTCACAAAGAGATATGTGAAGTTTATGGTGTTGATTGCTCAACAGAACGCACATGTCAGAAATGGTTTAAAAAATTCCGTTTTGGAAATTTTTAACTCAAAGATGACCAACATTCTGGTTGACCTACTGGAGTTGATGATGACCAAATCAAAGCCATAATTGAATCTGATTGTCAAATAACCACCTGAGAGATTGCAGAGAAATTAAATTGAAGATCACTCAAAATGTCTTGGACTCATTAAGAAGCTCGATATTTGGATTCCACATAAATTGAAAGAGATTCACTTAACACAATGAATCAAAATTTTCAATAAGCATGTCAAACATGATGAAATCTAACTTTTTGTGAAACAAATCATCAGTGGTGATGAAAAATGGATTGTCTACAATAACAATCATTGTCCAAGCATAATGAACCAACACAAACCATATTGAAAGCTGAAATGCATCAATAAAGGTCATGCTGTCAATTTGGTGGAATTCAAAGCTGTTGTGTATTTTGAGCTGCTTCCAAGGAACCAAACGATCAATGCAGATGCTTACTGTCAACAACTAATGAAACTGGAGGAAGCAATCAAAGAAAAACAGCCAGGATTGGCAAATCATAAAGGAATCACGTTCCACCATGACAATGCTTGACCACACACATCTTTGCTAACTCATGAAAAATTATTGGAGCTTGGTTAGAAAGTGATGTCACATCCACCATATAACCCTGACCTTGCAAAATCAGATTATTATTTATTTCAAAGTTTGCAAAATTCTTTGAATGGTAAAACTTTCAATAACTATGATGATCTGAAATCACACTTGCTTCAGTTTTTGGCTGATAAGGACCAGAAGTTCTATGAGCGTGTAATCATGAAGTTGCCAGAAAGATGGCAAAAGGTCATCAAACAAAATGGAAAATATATAACTGATTAAAGTTCATTCTTTGTATGAAAAAAAATGACTTTTATTTCACACAAAAAAACTGAAATTACCTTCTTCCCAACCCAAAGTTTTTTTTTATTCTCTCTGTTTATTTTCTCTTATTCTTTTCTGTTGAAGAGTGTAGGCTTGAAATGTAAAAGACTTTTTCACTTTCCCGAGCATCAAACTAATATACCTGCTTGTTCATACACCTGCCTTTGTCTTTTGCTTTTCTATAAATTTCAACTACACACATGCACACACATACACACACACATCATCATCATCATTGTTCGACCGTGGTCGAGACAATGGAATTTACCATGCTACGCCAGACTTCACGGTCCATCATAGCATTACGGAGGTCCTGTTGCTAGATGCCTGTATCCCTGGAGATTACATCAGGGTAGGAGAGTGTGCGCCCTCAGGTATCATGAGTAGATGGCTTCTAGAGGAGAAGAGTAGAAATTGCTCGTTTTCAGCTCTACAACAATGTCCATCAAACTGGACTCTCCTACCTTTCACAAGAGATGACACAGGTGGTAGTTTCCCATATATTTGCATTTTGGTTGGATGACGCTTCCACAAGAGATTTTGAGCTCTCATAAGGAGGCGAGTATAGGTTCCATCCAACCGCCTCTCAAGCTTCTTTGATAACGTCCAGGTTTCTGAGCCATATAGTAGAATTGGTTCGACTGTGGCTTTGAAGATTTTAAGTTTGAAGTCTCTACTTAGATTTGATGACCTGATCTTATGCATATCATTACAGGCTGACCACACACACACACACACATATATATACATCAGTAAAGTGAACAAAGGGTACTAATCAGCACCAATATTGCTAGAAATAAGAGTCAAAAGAACTCAATAGCCACAGAAGCATTAACTTAATGAATTGACAAGGGAAACACGCTCTCTACAGTTGCAGATATAACCAGATCACCGATGATTTCACATTTTGATGTTTAACACATCTTAATGCTCATCAGTGGCTCTCATTGCACCTAGGGTTAAACTCATCTCACCTTATCAGCTTATAAGATTTCCATTGAAATCACACTCTGATTTCATACAGGGCAAAAGTGAAAATTATGAATAATCTGGGTGGCTAATTTGCAATTTTACAACCTAAAGGCAGAAATATATATGTCACCAAAGTAACATATATAAAGCACTAATCAAGCTCCCTATGGTCGCAGATGAATTTAACCCTAGGCACAGTGAAAGCCACTGATGAACATTAAGATGCATTAAGCATCAAAATGCAAAATTATCAATGATCTGGCTGTATCTGTAACCATAGGAAGTTTGTCTCCTTTGTTAGTTCATTAAGATAATGATTCTGTAGCTATTGAGGTGTTTTGACTCTTATTTCTAGCAATACTGGTGCTGACTAGTGCCCTTTACTCACTTTAGTGACATATATATATTTCTGCCTTAAGATTGTAAAATTTTAAATTTTACAATATTTGGGCCTTACCGAGGCAATGACAAGTGACTGAGACCTTTGGAGATATTGTGCTTGAGAAGACCTGACAAGCCAGGTAAGACCATAGCCTGTGGCCTATGCAAGTGAAATCAAAATCAAAATCAAACTTGCTGACATGGCCGATGACAGTACTGCCTAATTGGCACTTGTGCCAGTTGAACGTTAAAAGCACATCTGAGCGTGGGGTGTTACCAGCCCACTTATGTGTACCCCTCACTCATTGGACAATAAAATTTACTTGCGAAGACCTACTGAGGCAAGTGAAATCAAAATCAAAATCACTGACGTGGCTGATGACAGTACTGCCTGATTGGCACTCGTGCCAGTGGAACGTTAAAAGCACATCCAAGCATGATTGTTGCCAGGGCCACAGATTGGCTCCCGTGCAGGTAGCACATAAAAAACACCTTTTGAGTGTAGCTGTTGCCAGAACTGCCTGACTGGCTCTCGTGCGGGTGGCACATAAAAGCACCCACTACACTCTCAGAGTGGTTGACGTTAGGAAGGGCATCCAGCTGTAGAAACTTTGCCAAATCAGATTGGAGCCTGGTGCAGCCTTCTGGCTTGCCAGTCCTCGGTCAAACCGTCCACCCCATGCCATGGAAATTGGATGTTAAACATAGATGTGATGAGGGAAATAAAAGGTGTTAGTAGGTATACAAATATCAGACACATACCTAGTTTCTGTAGGTTATGAAAAGCTATCTCTCTTTGCTTCTACTGAATCATGTGGGTTCATTATCTTTTGTATTGCCTGGCAAATAAAGATGAAAAACATGTCATCTAAACCAAACAAATACTAACAAATGAACATGAAATAAAACTAGAATCAGAGGAAACTATTAGAAGTCTGTGAAGGTAAGAAAAGAAGTCATTTAATAAAGGGCATAAATATTTATCAACATATTCTGAGGACTCCTGAATCAATAAGGTGTAGTCTGTAAGTGGTTGCTCAATATGCTAAAAATACCAGCCAAATTCCTTCTAAAAGCATACTCTGCCATCTTAAAAGACAAAGACATATTGATAATGTGAATTTAGGAATGTTGTGCTAGTTACAACTGAAATGTCTTTCATTGGGCATTTGCTCAATCTGGGCTGACCTGGTACTAAATAATAGCAATGCTATTAGAGATCAATTCAACTCACTGTGCTCTTCGTATAATCTGCTGCATTGTGCCAACGTTGGAAACTTATATTAGACACAGCAGTGTGATTAAGAAATTTGCTTCCCAACCACAAGATCACAGATTCAGTCACAATGTGTGACACCATGAGCAACCCAAGGCCAATCAAAGCCTTGTGTGAATGGATTTGCTAGATTGAAACTGAAAGAAGCCCATGTGTGTGTGTTTGTGTTGCTTTGTCTTGATATCTCGATAGTTGTAGATGAATCTCACTGTCAAACACACAGGGTCATTCATTTCCAATATTCTGTGAAAATATGTCTGACAATGGGGAAATATTAGCTTTCTTGGAAAAAGTAGTGGTTGGTGACAGGAAGAGCACAGCTCTAGAAAATCTACTCTGTCCAACCTATGCAAGCATTGAAAAGTAGACATTAGATGATGATGATATGGATTTTATATCACTTTCAAGGTGAATATTTCACTTGTTTTCTCAATGGAAGTACCTACTTGCTCAGTTACAGTGAAAATACATTATTTACATTTGATGGATATTTGTCCTCATCTTGTTTGTTGTTAACACAATGGTTTGGCTAATATACTCTCCAGCCTTCATCAGGTGTTTTGGGGAAATTTCAAACGTGGTATTTTTTGATGTTATCATTATTATTATTCAGGTCACTGCCTGGAATCGAACTCAGAATCTTGGGGTTAGTAGCCTGTACTCTTAACCACTATGCCATATGTTCATGGGCAATTATGGAGTGAATTTTAGGGCTTATAAATCTAATATTCTCCTATCCTTCCTTAATACTGGTTCAAATGTAAATAATATAAATAATGTACATAATTCCTCATCTCTTAAATATAGAACTCTATAGTGAAAATAGTTGAGTATTCCTTAACACAGTAATCTGCAGGCAGACTCAGTAAGTCAGAGCCAGACAAGGTTAACTGTTTCGTGTGCACCTGTAATTCAGAATCTCTGTCTATCTAGTTTCACTCACAAGAGACAAGCTTTGCTGTCTAGTTAAGAAGTTAGCAAGATCACTTTCCAACTCTTTTGGGGTCAATAAAAATGTTAGAGTCCAAAGTGGTGGATTGGTAGAACAGTAAGAATGTTGGACCAGATACTTTGCAGTGTTTGTTCCAGGTCTTTGCATTCTGAGTTCAAATCCTACCATGGCCTACGTGCCCAGTTTAACAGCACCACCTGGCACTTTAAATGTCTTTAGTGGTTTTGAAAGCTTTTAGGCCAGATTTTCAATTTGAAGATGTGTTTCTCCTTCCTTCTCAATGACCTTGTAACTAGTTATGAGTACTGCATTATCACCTAATTAAAAGATGGAAAAAAAAAATGACAGACCGAATCATTTGTAAGTTAAGTGCCTTGATTGAAAATATAACACTTTGCCTGTGATAGGATATGAACTGCCAGCCTCTCAATTAGTTGCTTGATGTTCATGCTCAAAACACTCAGTTCTTACTGCAGCAGCCTACCTAAAAGTAAATAGATATGTATACGTAGACATCTTTGCTGTTATTAAGTGTTGAACTAATTCAGTGTTGAACATCAACAATTTGATTTTGCTAACATGCCATGCTAAGTTCAAATAGCTGTCTTATAGATATTAGTAACATTTTTCAATAAATTATCATGAAATTGGCTGGATAACGGGATTCAATCATATTGCAATGAAAGACCACCATATATGTGATGAGTACTAGCCAGTTGCTGCTGTCCATTCAAATATACACAGGCCTTAAAATACATGTCCAAACATCTTTATGTATTGATTTCTAACACTGATTTAATATCACACATTTTGGAGGAGGGAACAATCAGTTAAATAAACCACAGTATTTGACTGATTCTTTATTTTACTGATCTTGGAAGGAAGGAGAGCAAAGTAATTACTAAGTGGGATTTGAACTTAGAATGTGAAGGGCTGTAACTAAATACTGCAAAGCATTTTGTCTGGATGCTCTAAGGATTTTGTCAATCCAACAACAATAGTCCTTTTACCTGCCTAGGAAAGCAATAACCTCAAATAACTATTGACTCAGACTGTAAAAAATCTTCTGACCCATGGCAGCATGGAAAGCAGACATAAAATGACATTTCCACTGCTAACTGTTGGGCACAATATCAGGCTATGAAGTTAAAATATTGAAATGTTAGCCACATAGTCATGGTCATTACTACAACTATTGTGTTGTGCCCTCTGAACAAGGCACCTAACTGATTTAGTTTTGTCTCATCTTTATATATAAAAGTGAAGTTGTGTGTCTGTCTCCTACGATTTAGATTCCTAACTACTCCCACATTTTGCGGTGCAGTTTAACCAAACTTATAGTCGTGATTCATATCGAGCCCTTCTGGGTATTAGCGCGTGTCTACGATGAGTCTACGATTTAAACAAAAATTTACCATAATTTTTTTCCATTTTAATGCATTTTTTCGCTATTATATAAGGGAAGTAACTCTCTAAAAATGTCTACGATGAGTCAACGATTTTTATAAAAATTTACCATCATTTTTTTTCCATTTTTAATGCATTTTTTGGCTATAACTTTCTAAAAATGCTTATATAGTTATTTCCCTTACAAACCCAAGCAATGCCGGGCAATACTGCTAGTTGGATATAAAACATTATAACTGAGAAAGAACCTCAGGAGAATGCTATACATATCTTCATCATCTTCAATTCACTTCCCTGTTTTCGTGTTGGCATGAATTGGATACTTCAACAAGAAGAGACGGGCCAGAGAGCTCTGCTACATTTTATGTCAACTTTGACATGGTTTTCTATGGCTGGACACCCTTCCTAATGCCAACTACTTAACAGAGTGTACTGGGTGCTTTTTTACATGGCACCAGCACCAGTGAGATTGCCAAATGCCTTCAACTGAGCAGGATCTAGACTGGAGAAATAACATATGACAGAGGGAGAGTAACAGGGGTCTTGCCAAAGAGGTGAATACATGGCTTGCTGACCTGGAAGTGAAGAAGAGAAAGAGAGAGAAGAGTGGGGTGCAAGTACAATGTGAATGTGAGACAGAAATAGAAGAGCACTAAGTGAAAATATAAATGTGGTAAGGTCTCACATATCTATTGTCTACTAATTTCATAGTCTCAGTTAGTCAAAGTTTTTCAGCACACTACATTACATATGAGGCCCTGCTGTATTTGCTTTCGATACACCTGTATGACTGTGTGGTCAAGAAGTTGCAATGGAACCTTTGGCTAGTGTCTTCTACAGATGACCATGGGTTGACTAAAGCCTTGAGTATAGATCTTGGTAAATGGCAGCTGAAGAAGCTTGTTATACATGTGTGTGTGTGTATGTGATTGTGTTTGTATAAGTGACTTCATATTTCCCTCGTGTTTGTAAACAATGACTTCCTGACAGTGTCATTGGCTTGCAGTCCACCAAGAGATTGTGTCCGGGCTGTCTGTTGTTTGATGGACTGAGTGATTCTCATCCTGCTTGAAAACAAAGGGGGAATTGCAACAGGAAGGGCATCTGTTCATAGAAAAACTCTACCACAATGTACTCTTATCTGATCCATGCAAGCATGGAAAAGTAAATGTTAAAACAATAATTGATGATGATGATGATGATGATGATGATGGTGGTGGATGGTGGTGGTGATGATGATGGTGGCAATGCTGATAATGATGATGGTGACAACGATGATGAATATATAGATCAGAGATAATTTTCCCTAAGTAGAAATTTCAGGAGCAACTTAAAGAGGCTGCAAGTCCTTTTGTTGACAATGATTAAAGCTATCATATTGTTTGAAACCCTTCTGTACCTTCAGCAGGTATCTCAGGGTCACAAATGTTTCACCCCTTATTCTGTATACATCTCCTGAGTGGAGGTAATGAAGGCTGAACTAGTTTTTACCTACAGAAGGGCCCTATCTGCAGTCTTTTCTCAACTTCAACCACATTGAGGTGATCTCTGCTGCCAAGATTATCTCCTCTGAGGCTTTCTTCTGACGTTTGAGTTCCAAACCAATCTTCTGCATGAAACAGTGCGCTGATCTTGCTGGAAACCCATGGCAGCTGACTTCAGTGGGGACTGAGGCTGAATGCCATCCTTTGACAATTGCTTCATCAACAAAGTCCTGGTGTTAGAATTTCTTCAGTTGCTGAGAAATGTCTGTCCTCCCAAAGCACAGTAAAATCAGTCACAATAATAATCTTTGTGCTTGTGGATAGAAGAACCATGTCTTGTCAAAGTGATGTTCCTGCCAGGCCGTCATCTGTCTATGTATTAGCCACTTGTCTACATACCTAATTACTTATCTACCTACCTAGCTACCTACCTTCCTACCAACCTACCTATGTACCTACCTACCTAATCACACAGTGGATTGATAAGATCATTAAAACATCTAACAAAATGCCTGGCAATAATATTCCAGTTTTTCATGCTATGAGTTCAAATCCCATTGAGGTCAACTTGGCCTTTAATTCTTCCTGGTTCCAAAAAATTCATATTTTAGGAGCTGCTTAATTAGATCAGAATAGGGCTAGTAGAAGTAAAAGAAGACAGATGTGACAAAGTTAGAGGAAGAGATAAAGAATTAACTTCAATGGTGAAGCTACTCACTCTTTTTTCAAGGGAAACAGCCATCTCATATGCTGTTCGGCCACTCTGAAAAGGGAGAAAGAAAAACAAAAACAAAAAAAATAAATAAATGTAAATAGTTGTTCATATATAATAGTGATTCTTTAATAAAGACTTTGAATTTGGGGAATAGTCTATTCAATTATAGTCCATTAAATTGCCCCCTATACTTTTCTATAGCTTTATTTCATTGACTCCTTGAAACAGTGAAAAGCAAAGTTGAGTGGAATTTGAACTCAAAATATAAAGGGCTGTTGATTTCTTCCTAAGTGTCAAAACAATCTTTGGAAGAGGAATGAGTAATATATCAATTGAATTAACCCCAATTTAATTATTTTATTGAACCTTGATCTCTAGAGCATAGTTTATTTTTTGTCCTCATTTCATTAGTCCCTAAAAGGATCATTAAGAAAACAGAAAGAGTGGGATCAAGAACCAGAACATTAAGAGACGGAACTCAATACTGAGAGACATTAGTCAGGAAGCTTATCAATTCATTTCTTCCATCATATCCTGCCACCTTCTATAACAATAATTTCTAACATAAGCACAAGGCCATACATTTCAGAAAAGGGGTACAGCCAATTATATTTAGCCCAGTACTTGACTGATATTTATTTTATCAACCCTGGAAAGCTAAAATGCAATAAAATGTAATGTGAGGACTTGAACTTGGAATATAACTAAATACTGTGAAGTAATTAAGTCCAACTTGCCACTCATTCTACTAATCCACTATTCTCATAGTCCTATTATAGGTAAAGGCCTAAAATTTTGAGGAAAGATCTCGTTGATTAAATCAGCCCCAGTACTCAAATGGTACTTATTTCATTGACCTCAAAAAGATGAAAGGCAAAGTCGACCCTGAAAGGACAAAAAGCTAAGAACTCAGCAGAATTGAGCTCATACCATTCTCAAAATAAAAAAATATAATTTATTCCTTCATTTTCGTCTTATTCTTTTACTAGTTTCAGCCAGTATAAATTATTATTCAAGCAGTGAATGGTAAAGTACCAGATAAATCTATGTTCTGATTTCAGACCGATTATTTACCTTCCATTTCTTTGAGATAAATATGAGGTTTCATTTAAATCACTATACTGCTTCACATTAAAAAAACAGGTGGTTTTGTGCTAAAGATAGAAATCATTATTATTAAGCAAAGCAGCCAGTTCTAAGATCTCTATAAGAGATGCAAGTAGTAACTCTACTGAAAAATAATGTTTGTTGCCACTTGAACATGGCTGTTCTGTACAGAACAATGTTACTACTCTTTTTTAACTGCAGGAGAACACCTCCAGCTGGTTAACGACACAACCTGTGTCTGATATACTGTGAGCAGGGGAGTGAACCCCTACCATCAAGCAATTTGACAGGACAAGTAGACTAGCCTGCAGTACTGAACACCTGTCTGCTAGAGATGGCAGTTGTTTGCCCTGTCTTGCAATATATAGAAGAGTAAGTAACATTCAGCTGCTGATACTGCAACAAGCAAAGCAGTAAGTTCTAAAATCTATGCATCTCTTAAAAAGATTTAGCTTTCATTGCTTATACTAAGCACATGACATTTGGCCTTACAATATGGAACATTTCCTTTCCTTTCACTCTTTTTAAAAAATGGTACTCCATTGGTTACAATGATGAGATTCCTGTTTACCTGATCAACGGAACAGTCTGCTCGTTATAATTATTAGTGAGCTCACAGATTGGTTAGCATGGCAGGTGAAATGCTTACCGGTATTTTGTCTATCGCTATGTTCTAAGTTCAAATGCCATCAAGGTCAACTTTGCCTTTCATCCTTTCAGGGTCAATGAAATAAGTACCAGTTATACACTGGGATCAATGCAATCGACTAGCCCCATCCCTCAAAATTTCAGGCCTTGTGCCTATAGTAGAAAGGGTTGTTGTTGTTTATTATTATTGTTATCGTTATTATTGTTATTATTATTATTATTATTATTATTATTATTATTATTAATATTATTATTTATTATTATTATTATTTATCGGCGGCAGTGTCATTATCATCATCTGTGGAAGTCGACTGCCTTTCATCCTTTCAGGGTTGATAAATTAAGTACCTTGTGCCAATAGTAGAAAAGATTATTATTATTATTATTATTATTATTATTAAGAAGACGGAGGAGGATGACAAAATGCTTGAATTTCATGTCTTTACACTCTGAGTTCCAATGCTGAAGAGGTGATCTTTGCCTTTTGTCCTTTTGGGGTTAATCAAATAAGTACCAGTCAAGTACTGGGGTAGGTGTAACTGACTTACCCCATCCCTTCTGAAATTGCAGGCCTTGTGGCAAAATTTGAAACCATTATCATTATCACTAAGACAGCAAGCTGGCAGAATTGTTACTTTTTTTTTTCTACTTTAGGCACAAGGCCCAAAATTTTGGGGGAGTGGGCCAGTCGATTAGATCAACCCCAGTGCGCAACTGGTACTTAATTTATCGACTCCAAAAGGATGAAAGACAAAGTCAACCTCGGTGGAATTTGAACTCAGAACGTAAAGACAGACAAAATACTGCTAAGCATTTTGCCCAGCATGCTAACATTTCTGCCAGCTCACTGCCTTCTGACAGAATTGTTACTGTGTCAGAAACAGTGCTTAGCAGCATTTTATCTGACTTTATGCTCTGAGTTAAATGCTGCTGGTGTTGACTTTGCCTTTCATCTTTTTGGGGATAATAAAATAAGTATCAGTTGAACACTGGGGCTGATATAATCAACTCAAACCCTTCTCCTGAAATTGCTTGCCTTGTGCCAAAATTTGAAACCATAATTATTATTATCCATTATCATTGTTATTGGAAAGGCAGCGAGCTGGCAAAATCGTTAGAGCATCAGAAAAAAAATGCTTTGCAACATTTGTTTCAATACTTCATATTCTGAGTTCAAATCCCATCACATCTAGCTTTATCATTCATCACTCCAGAGTTGATTAAACAAACTACCCTGCCATTTAAAGTATGATGGTTCATTTAAATCACTGCTTTTTCACATCCAAAGAACATTTGTGGTCTGATGCTAAAGAGAGAAGTCATCATTATTTTTATCACTGAAAGAGTGGTGAGCTGGCAGAATCATTAGAGTATTGGAAAAAAATGCTTTGTGATATTTGTTTTGGCTCTTTACATTCTGAGTTCAAATCTCACTGAAATCAACTTAACATTCATCTCTCTGGGTTGATAAAACAAAGTATCATGCAAGTACTTGGGGCAATGGTTTTGATTTATACCATCCTCATCATTTAATGCCTGCTTTCCATGCTGGCATGGATTGGACAATTTGACAGGAAACTGGCAAGCTGAAGGGCTGCATCTAGCTCCAATGTCATCTTTGGCATGATTTCTATGGCTGGATGCCCGTCCTAATGTCAATTACTTTACATAATATACCAGGTGATTTTTCCAAGCCACTTGTACTAGTAAGGTTGCCATGTAACTTGCACTCCCTTCAAAATTGCTGGCCTCGTGCCTAAATCAGAACCCATTGTCATTATTGGAGGACTGTATCATTCATGTACTTGTATACTATGTATATATACCTTTTATCTCATTGTTTTTGCTTCCTACTCATCTCATTTTATGTAAATCTTCACAACGAATAATAGCAATAATGATGATTATATTAAGATAAAAAAGTAAAGATGACAATCTACTAACCTTATTTAAAATTGAGATATCAGCGTTGTTCTCCAAGAGAACTTCCACTAATTGCTGATGACCATTGACGACAGCAATCATTAAACAGGTCTTCCCATCACTATCCTGGAGATTAACATCGGCTCCATTGCGAATTAATACCATAGCAACTATTGAGTTACCAGTAAGAGAGGCTGTCAAAACAGATAGGAAAAATGTAATGTATGCATCATTTCACTGATATACTCTGAGGTTTTTGAAATTCAAAGATCACTAATGTGGTCTTTATGTAACGTCTAACTTTTTGAGGTGCCTGGTATAAGTCCATTATATGTAGCATCCAACATACAGTGGTTGATTTCCTTTCACATTATGTATTAAATTGAGCAAGTAATTGTTGCTTTTTCCAATTAAAGTTCAAATGCCACCAAGGTTGACTTTGTCTTTCATCCTTTCAGGGTAGAGGAAATAAGTACCAGTGAAGTACTAGAGTCAATGTAATCAACTAGCCCCTCCTCTCAAAAAACTGATAGCTCTGTACCAAAATTTGAAACCATTACTAATATTTTATTATTACTATTATTAAGTAATCGACTGGTTCCCTCCCCAAAATTTCAAGGCCTTGTGCCTTCAGTAGAAAGGATTATAATAATAATTATTATTACTGAGAGAAGTGCATGCCATCAAAGTGACACTAAAGTAAAATATAGGAATCTCAGTATACCCATCATGACATAAGGGTACATCAGGCACATTCATCACAACCATATGTGTGCGACATAATGATCTCATTTCAGGATAAACGGCACATGAACTTTCCAGGAAGTCCCACTCCTCCTCCCCATCTTGGAAATTTCCAGGAAGTCCCTCCTCATCCATTCCAGGATGTCTCCACCCTATCATAGGAACTTTCCAAGAACACCCTTCCCCTCCTAGGAATTTCCAGGAAGTCAATACCCTCAGAACTTTCCAGGAAGTCTTTGGGATTTTCAAGGTAATCACATCATCATCCTTGGAACTTTCCAGCATGTCCTTCTCTATCATCAAAACTTAGCAGGAACTTCCTTCCGCACCTCTTTACAGGAAATCTTTACTTTCCAAAATGTATATCATCCCAGAAGTAGTGCGGCCACCTCCATGAACTTTTCCAGGAAGTCCTTCCTCAGGCAGTAGCGCTCATGGCTTTTGATCTTAAATCCAACAAAGGGAAGGAGGGGGAGTATATCCCGGAAAGTTCCGAAGAAGAGAAGGACATTCTGGAAAGTTTTGAGGGGAGAGAATGACTCCCTGGAAAGTTCCAAGGTTGGAAAGGGCGTCTTGTAAAGTTCCAAAGAAGTGGAGGAGGGGCCTTGATGGAAAGTTCTGAGGAGGGGGAGGGCTTCCTGGAAAGTTTCAAGGATGGAGAAAGATTACCTGGGAAAGTTCAAGAACGGGGACGAGATTACCTGAATATTTCCAAGGAAGTGAAATGATTTCCTGGAAAATCTTGAAGAGAGGAGGACTTACTGGAAAGTTTCGAGGTTCAGGATGAAATTTCGGGGGAAAGTTCAAGTAGGTGAAGACTTCCTGGAAAGTTATGAGGCTGGGGGCGAAATTACCTGGAAAGTTCCGAGGATGTGGAAGACTCCCTGGAAAGTTCCAAGAACTTCCTAGAAAGCTTCGAGGATGGGGACGAAATTACCTGGGCAGTTATGAGACTGGGGCCGAAATTACCAGGAAAGTTCCGATTAGGGGAGACTTCCTGGAAAGTTCCGAGTAGGGGGAAGACTTCTTAGAAACTCCCGAGGACGATTTCCCGGAAAGTCCCGAGGTTGGGGATGAAATTACCTGGAAAGTTCCGAGGATGGCGACGAAATTAACTGAAAAGTTCCGAGGATGAAGACTTCCTGGAAAGTTCCGAGGGAGATAGCTTCCATGAAAGTTCAGCTAGTGGGGACGAACTTGCCAAGAAAGTTCCAAGAGACAACGAAATTATCTGGAAAGTCCCGAGAAAGACTTCCTAGGTTGGGGATGAAATTATCTGGAAAGTTCCAAGAATTTGGGGACTTCCTTGAAAGTTCCGAGTTTGAGATTTCCTGGAAAGTTCCGGTGTTGAGACTCCCTGGAAAATTCCGAGGATCTGGGGGCTTCCTGGAAAGTCACGAGGATGGGACTTCCTGGAAAATTCCGAGGATTTGGGGGATTTCCTGGAAACCTCCGATGATTTGGGAACTTTCAGGAAAGTTCTGAGGATGTTCTTCCTGGAAAATTCCGATGATTTCCTGGAGAGTTCCGAGGATTTGGGGACTTCCTGGAAAGTTCCCTGAATATGAGGATTTCCTGGAAAGTGCAGGGTATTTGGGCACTTCCTGGAAAGTTCCGAGGATTTGGGGACTTCCTGTAAAATTCCGAGGATTTTCTGGTGAAGAATGTACATTTTCTATGGCTGGAAATTGGTTTCTCTATGATCTTTATTTAAACGCAATATTTGTGGGGACAACCCATTGTTTTGGCAAATTTATGTACATGTTACACTGGCTTTATCTTGTTTCTACATTGGAAGTGTTATCATGTACGTTTTATCTTGGTGTAAAAGATGGGCTGCAGCAAATATTCTGCTCAATACCACAGATTTGCTTGTCAATTGCTTAACCTTAACCAGTTGAAGGTGTCCCTTAGTGGCTGATAATATGTGCATCTCTTATCATAAGCAGGAATAGTGGAGAAGCTTCATAGTCATGTGTTAAGAAGGATTCTTTAGTGTTTGAATGGATGTTTCATTCATCATCCTTTAACAAACCTTATTCAAGGACCTTTTGAGCAGAATGGGCTAATCAACCTGAAAAAAATTCTAATTGGGTTTCACCTGCAAGGTCATATATTGTTTATCTTGGCATGAGATCACTATGTTGTGCACATATGGTTGTGATATATGTACCTGGTGAGCCTTTATCAGACAGGTAGTCATGATGGGTATATTGGGCTTTATATATTAGTACCCCAATATCACTTTGACAGCATGTGCTGCACTCTTACTCAATAATAATGAGCTTGTTCCTCAAATACAGTGCTCAGGTGCACTAAAACTTGTCTGAAAAGAGTTAAAATGGGAACAGAAAGCAGGCGTAGAAGTCAAGTACAGAAAGAAAGCAATGGAAGCAAGAAGTGCATGCATAGAACACAGAATAAAACACAAAAAGACAGAAAAGAGAGCATTAAGAGAGTCATAAAGAAGAGGAAAAGGTACATTGGCCTGTCAAGTGTAGTGTAGGTGAATTTCAGGAAGTATGGAGTTTTTTAAGGATGCATTGTCTTTATAGCTAACAACTGATGCAGTTTATTCTAAGTTTTGACAATTTTAAGTATGAGAAAAAATGCTCCTGAAAGTCATGAGTGTTGTGCTGTTTATTGACTTTTATAAGCATGTTCATGGTTAATAGAGGTACTGAATTCAAAAAGGTGGCCAAAGTTGTTGATGGTGGATAATATGATAAAGGAGCATGCTGAAAAATATTTAGTACAAGTTTAATACAATGAGAATATAATACAATGATTACTTGACCTTGCAATATGCTGTCACCATGAATTTCTATGGCTGATGTTGGTGTCACATAACTGGCACCATTGCCGGTGGCATGCAAAGGACACTGTCCAAACAGTTCCTTTTGAGTGTTGGGCCTCACAGAGGCAAAGTGGCTGAGTTTCTTTCAACTGGAGGCAGAGTGGCTGAGTTTCCTACAAGTATTGGGTTTCACGGAGGTAAAGTGGGTGAGTTCCTTTCAAGCATTGGGTCCTCACAGAGGCAAAGTGGCTGGGTTCCTTACGAGTGGTGGACCTCTCGGAGGTAAAGTGGCTGAATTCCTTCCGAGCAATGGGCCTCATGGAGGCAATGACAAAGACCTTTGGCACTATGTCATGCTTGAGCAGAAGACCCATCAAGTCAAGCAAAATTGCTGCTGTGGAAGATACCGGTGTCACACAAATGGCACTCGTGCTGTTGGCATGTAAAAGCACCCACTACACTCTCAGAGTGGTTGGCGTTAGGAAGGACATCCAGCTGTAGAAAACCATGCCAAATCAAACTGGAGTCTGGTGCAGCCTTCCGGCTTACCAGCCCTGGTCAAACTGTCCAACCCATGCCACTATGGACAACAGACATTATATAATGATGATGATATATATATATATATATATAAGCAATTGTAGTTAAATCAAATAGAGAATTTTTTCTAGAAAATAAAAGATGATTTGAATTCATTTTATTTATGGTTTTCCACTCAATATAATGGTCATCTTCACCTCTGTGCATAATCATACATCCCAGTCCTTGATGTGCATCCTTAGCTGCAGATACGACATACAGATGTCTGGCTGGATGAAGCAGATATAACTCTGTACATAAACCTGAAACTCTACAGTCATGCAAACACACACACACACATACACGCATGTGCTTCCCAACGAGTTTGTAAAAGGAAGAAGAAAATGATCAAATTATAAACACAAAACTCACCACACCGTATCAATGGAGTCCAGCCAGCATTTCTGTCTCGACAGTTTACATCTGCTCCTGACTTGAAAATCCACTCGATGAGCTCACAGTTGCAGCTGTCAATGGCATAATGAATTGCACTAGATCCACCCAAATCATAATCATCAAAGAGTGCACCATGAGCAATCAGTATCTTCACAGCTGGTAACTGGCCATGGAAGCAGGCATGCATTAAACTGAGATAACACCACAAAAAAAAAAAAAAAAACGTTATTTCATATATGCTTTCTTTTACATATGTGCTTCTATTTTGAAAATTTGTTTTAATGAAACTGAGATATTTCACTAAACTGGAAAGCCAGAGATGAGTTTTGAAGAAGATAAGTGAAACTGAAATTTAAAATTTTATTAAAGTACTGAATTTATTTTTGTTTTTCAAACTGAAATTTAAATGCTATTTTCTCTTTATCATATTCAATTTGAATTTGAGTTCTAGACTGGAGAAACAAGTTGTAAGTTTGGCCATAACATAGCTATATATAGCTTGATATAGATAGATAGTGAGGGGCTGATAAAACCATATCAAGCAACTGATTAAAAAGAAAACCAACCAGGATAATAAAGTGTTCTGGAAATATGTGTATTTGGAACAAAAGCACCACTCTCCAGATTGTTCCCTTCATAATCTCAAAACAGGCCACAAAGAGTGTGCAGAACTTACTTCTGAATGATATGCTGGCATTTTCACTGTTGAAAACCCAAATGTGTTATGTTCACTACTACTCACTTAAAATTCCATAACATCTGTTGAATTTACTCCTGCAAGCATCAGCATAAATATATGCTTCCCCTGGTCTTGAAGGTGCTATTATCTGCTACTGAAACTCAGGGTTTTTTTGTTTTTTTTTGTTCTGAAAGCATAAGAATCATTCATTACAAATCATATGTGTGTATCTAGAAAAAGATCACCCTAAACTTCTTTTTCCAAATTAGTATTTTACTACAGATGGCAATAAAATCTAGTGACAGAAGTTAGCTCCTGCAAAGTTTTGAGTAGTTACTACTACTGCTCTAATGTAACAAGACCTATCTCCCCAACACAAAATAAAACAAGATATTCTAAATACTTACGCTGTTTTTCCTGACTCATCTTTAGTATCGACAGAAGCATTGAAGGATAACAGCATCTCCATAATACTGAAATACAAAGGATGTAGTGTAGTTATCTTCTCTCACTCTCTAACACTTTGAACTCTACACCAAACTATATTTAAAGAAGACTTCAACGAAAAATCTACAGACATGTTCTTGGCAACCAGACAGAAGATAGACTGTTTTTACTTCAAATTTTTACTAATATTTGATAAGATGAAATACATCGAAACTGGTAATATTAGTATTTTTATTTATATGACCTTTTATTAAATTCCCTCTTGAACTGAAAATATCTTAGACTTAATTCTATGCTATTTCCACCTCCATCATTTTTATATATATAAATTTGATTTGAATAGATCTCTAAACATTTTTTCAATTACACACACACATATATATTTTAGGAATATTTCTGGGATATCCCCGAAACAGTTGTAAGACAATTTCATTATAAATGTCCTGAAAACTCCTCACAGCCTTGGATTTGTTATCTCATTCTGTCTAATATATCATCATCATCATCATCGTTTAACGTCCGTTTTCCGCGCTAGCACGGGTTGGACGGTTCGACCGGGGTCTGGGGAGCCAGGGGCTGCCCCAGGCTCCAGTCTGATCTGGCAGTGTTTCTACAGCTGGATGCCCTTCCTAACTCCAACCACTCCGCGAGTGTAGTGGGTGCTTTTTACGTGCCACCTGCACAGGTGCCAGAGGGGTCTGGCATCGGCCACGATCAGTTGGTGCTTTTTTATATGCCACCGGCACAGAAGCCAGTCAAGGCGGTGCTGGCATCGGCCACGTTTGGATGGTGCTTTTTATGTGCAACCGACACAGAAGCCAGTCGGGGCGGTGCTGGCATCGGCCACGTTCGGATGGTGCTTTATATGTGCCACCGGCACAGAAGCCATTCGAGGCGGGGTTGGCATCGGTCACGTTCGGATGGTGCTTTTTATGTGCCACCGGCACAGAAGCCAGTGGAGGCTGCACTGGCAACGGCCACATTCGGATGGTGCTTTTTATGTGTCACCGGCACAGGTATCACAACTACTGTTTCCATTGATATTTGGTTCGATGTTCATGTACATGTACTTGACTCAACAGGTCTCCTCAAGCACTGCGAGATGTTCCGGGATCCCACGTTCGGATGGTGCTTTTTATGTGCCACCGGCACAGAAGCCAGTCGAGGCGGTGCTGGCGTTGGCCACGTTCGGATGGTGCTTTTTATGTGCTACCGGCACAGAAGCCAGTCGGGGCGGTGCTGGCATCGGCCACGTTCGGATGGTGCTTTTTATGTGTCACCGGCACAGAAGCCATTCGAGGCAGGGTTGGCATCGGTCACGTTCGGATGGTGCTTTTTATGTGCCACCGGCACAGAAGCCAGTCGAGGCTGCACTGGCAATGGCCACGTTCGGATGGTGCTTTTTATGTGTCACCAGCACAGGTATCACAACTACTGTTTCCATTGATTGGTTGGTGCAAGAACAGTGAGATGTTCCGGGATCCTACGATCGGTTGGTGCTTTTTATGTGCCACCGGCACAGAAGCCAGTCAAGGCGGTGCTGGCATCGGCCACGTTCGGATGGTGCTTTTTATGTGCCATCGTCACAGAAGCCAGTCGGGGCGGTGCTGGCATCGGCCACGTTCGGATGGTGCTTTTTATGTGCCACAGGCACAGAAGCCATTCGAGGCGGGGTTGGCATCGGTCCACGTTCGGATGGTGCTTTTTGTGTGCCACCAGCACAGAAGCCAGTCGAGGCTGCACTTACAACGGCCACGTTCGGATGGTGCTTTTTATGTGTCACCGGCACAGGTATCACAGCTACTGTTTCCATTGATATTTGGTTCGATGTTCATGTACTTGCACTTGACTCAACAGGTCTCCTCAAGCACAGCGAGATGTTCCGGGATCCCACGATCGGTTGGTGCTTTTTATGTGCCACTGGCACAGAAGCCAGTCGAGGCGGTGCTGGCGTTGGCCACGTTCGGATGATGCTTTTTATGTGCCACCGGCACAGAAGCCAGTCGGGGCAGTGCTGGCATCGGCCACGTTCGGATGGTGCTTTTTATGTGCCACCGGCACAGAAGCCATTCGAGGCAAGGTTGGCATCGGTCACGTTCGGATGGTACTTTTATGTGCCACCGGCACAGAAGCCAGTCGAGGCTGCACTGGCAATGGCCACGTTCGGATGGTGCTTTTTATGTGTCACCAGCACAGGTATCACAACTACTGTTTCCATTGATTGGTTGGTGCAAGAACAGCGAGATGTTCCGGGATCCTACGATCGGTTGGTGCTTTTTATGTGCCACCGGCACAGAAGCCAGTCGAGGCGGTGCTGGCATCGGCCACGTTCGGATGGTGCTTTTTATGTGCCACAGGCACAGAAGCCATTCGAGGCGGGGTTGGCATCGGTCCACGTTCGGATGGTGCTTTTTGTGTGCCACCAGCACAGAAGCCAGTCGAGGCTGCACTGGCAACGGCCACGTTCGGATGGTGCTTTTTATGTGTCACCGGCACAGGTATCAAAGCTACTGTTTCCATTGATATTTGGTTCGATGTTCATGTATATGCACTTGACTCAACAAGTCTCCTCAAGCACAGTGAGATGTTCCGGGATCCAAGGTACTTTGAATGGGCAGGGGGTATGCGGAACTGGTGCCGGAAGCATCCCGGGTCTTAGTAGTCACAGCACATCTCCAGAGATCTCGGTCCTTAGCCATTGCCTCAGTGAGGCCCAACGCTCTGAGGTCATGCTTGACTACCTCATCCCATGTCTTCTTGGGTCTACCTCTCCCCCGGATATATAAAAGCATAAAAATGTCAATATTTTTTTTTACGGGTTACGATAGATGCTAACCTGAATAGTGTAGATTTTTTAGACGTAAATTTTAATGTAAGATCGGATAGATTTAAACCTTTCCGTAAGCCCAATGAAAAGCTATCGTATATTAGCAAAGATTCGAACCATCCACCAGTTATCCTTAGGAACTTAGTCAGCAATGTAGGTAGAAGAATATCTTCAATTTCTTCGGACGAGGCAGCATTCCATAATGCTGCACCTTATTACGATAGCGCATTAAAGGATAGTGGATTCTCTGAGAAGATCCAGTTCAACCAGCTTAATGCTGATAATAATGCTGCACGAAGAACTAGGACCAGGAAAGTTTTGTGGTTCAACCCGGCTTTCAATAAGGCCGTAAAGACTAATATAGGTAAGGAATTTTTGAGATTAGTCTCTAAGCATTTTAAGCAGGGTCATAAATTCTATAGGATATTTAACAGAAGAACCCTGAAGGTTAGCTATTCTTGTTGCAGAAATTTCGCCTCTTACATTAGCCAACATAATAGGAAGCTAATTGAGATTAGACATGGTGCCGAGCCCATTAAGAAATGTAATTTCAAAAACGAAAGCTCCTGTCCGTTAGAAGGGAAATGTCTAGTGAAAGGAGTAGTTTATAGAGCCAAGGTGCAAGTGGAAGGCTCATTGGAATACAAGACATACACAGGGGCTTCAGAAAATTCATTTAAAACAAGATTTTATTCTCATAAAAATTCATTTAAATACCCAGAGAATAGGAAGAAAACCAGCCTAGCAAAATATGTCTGGGAACTAAAAGAAAAGGAAGCCCCACCTTTCAACGTGACATGGAGCATTCTGGACAGGGCGGCACCATACAGGTATGGAGCATACAAAAATAATTTCAAGTGCAAGCTTTGTCTATTAGAAAAAAATGTACATCTTATTCAAAGACAATAATTCTTTGAATCAAAGAAGTGAGCTAATGAACTTATGTAGGCATGCGGCTAAATTTAAAATGTTGAATATAAATATACCATATGGATAGAGTATATATTTTGTATTTTTGATTTTGATTTTGACTCTTGAACGATGAGCCCTACAATGGATTTTGTTTCCAAGCTATGCGGATCTTAATCCGTATAGCAAAGTCTTATGTTTCTATATATATATTAGGAAAAACCTCCAACTTTGTTTTCATGTTATTGTATTGTATAGGATTACCTTGATTATTTATATTACCTTGATTATTTATAAATGGCCCAAAATAGGATGTTATATTTTATTTTATATGTCTTTCGTATATATTTTTATTAATGCACCCATTTTTTTAAAAAAAAGCAATGTTTTTTTAAAAAAAGCAATGTTGTCAAAATTAGAATGTTGATATAAGTATGTGTATAGCAAAGCATATGTATTTGTAAGCATGCGTATCTGTGTATGTGTAAGTGAAAGTATGTTTGTGCTTAAGCACACATATACACGACTGTATGTATATGTATCCATTCGAACTTGTGTATGTATACTTGTCTCCATATATGCCAATAATGCCGTTACACTGCTTGTATACATAATTTTTTCTTATTTCGTTTTTTTCCCCACCCCTCCTTCGTTCCTTTTTCTCTCTCTCCCTTTCTTTCGTTCCCCCCCATTACTCAGTATATGAGAATCGCTACATAGATGATTTTTAGCTTGCGTGCGAGATGGTTTGCGTGAATATATGTACACATGCATTTTATGTGTATATTTAGATTTATATTCATACGTCTGTATATGTATGGCGTTTGCGCGCATCCTTTTGTGTATGTTGATATATATATGTAGATTTTAATATAAATATGTATTGCAGTGTAATATTTATAACAGGTTTAATTTCTATGCATTAATTTGCACTTTCTTCATTAACGTCAATATGTATTTTATTCAATGTAAGGTTTTTTCCTCGGATTTTATAATTTTTATAAGTTTTTTTATATATATATACATATATTTTTGACCTTTTTGTTTATCGCTCGAAGATTGACCGTTTTTTCTAAAGGGCCAATCAAACAAGTCCATTTCTTTTTAAAGGTGTAGCGTTTGTAAGAGTATAGATTGAATTGATATATCGGTCCCATTCTAGCAAAAACTGTCTGATGAACGGCAACGAGAAACTCAGAGTAACAGATTTTGTTGAATTTTCTGCTGCTTAAAATAAAGTATATATATATATATATATCAGAGAGATAGAGTGTTAAAGACCAGGTTAGATTCAGTGATTTGATTGGTTTTATTATGTCAAACAAGTTTAATTAATAACATTCTGCTGTTTCACTGCTTCATTAATAAGCAGCTGTGGTGATGATAATGATGGTAGTGGTGGTTGGTGGGTTAAGATGGAGGCAGCAGTGGAGGTACTGATGATTGGTAATAGATGATGGTGGTAGGGAGCATTTGTAATGCTAATGGATGATGACTGCTGTGTAATTTAATTGAATAATTACAAATAAATTTGCTTTTATTTTTCTTTATATCTTTTGAACCTAATCAATCTCAAAGTATATTTTAATGATATTGAAAAGGTCACATACACATACACACAGTGACCAAACTTAAATCAGATGAGTTCTCCATAAAACAGCATTTTAATTTTCCTAAGAATGTGACAGCTAAATAGACAGATCTATTTTTACTGAATTATTTCTTGTAAAAAGAGTAAATGTGCAGGAATCTTATTTCTGGCTAGACTATAATAAATATAATTAATTAACCAAATATGAGGACTAATCTTTAATTCAATTTAACAGTTTCGTTACAAAAGTAGAGTAGCTAACAAATTCATTTTTGTCAAGAGAAACCTCAAGCCATTCACGCACCATTTTTACCAGGAAATATAGATGGATGTCTCTTTGTAAAGAATTCATTTTCACATAACTAAAGCTGTATTACAAATGAGCGAAGAGAGCCTCTAGAAAATTGCTTTACATGTTAATAACAGCAACCAAATCTTCCTCAAACTATACATTACCATCTTAACCCTTTCGTTACTATATTTCTGACCAAAATACACCCCTTATGTGTTTCAATTAATTTCTAACATAATCATAAATTTAGTCTGGTTTCATTAAACAACTATAACTTTTTTATTTATCAATATATTAATCTGATTTTTGGAAGATAATTTAATGAAATATTCTCAACCAATTCTATACTATAATTTTTGTCACAAAGTGACTCTAATTGCAGGTAGATACAGGTAAATTCAACAAAATATTAAATTATTAAAATTTTGTTCAAACATCGCTATAGAAAATGGGTTATTAGCTAATATTCAATTGGGTATACAACAAAATTTTACGATAGAATTTGTTATTCTGGGTAACTTTCTGATACCCATAATAATATTTATGGCAAAAGTCTTAATTTCATTTAAGGTTGTGGGAAACCACTAACTATCCTTTCTTTCGCTTTGTTTACATTTAGCGTAACGGTTCGTTTCCGCCGTAATGATTTCATTCGAAAAGGTAAAAAGAAATAGTCTAAGGCTTTACTCTCCTGGGAAAGTCTGTGGCTTGGTCCAGTTTCTTCAGAAAAATCACTGAAAGAAACAGTTTTTAAATTTTCACTCCATTCAGGTGCCAATTCATTTTCTTTATCACTGTTGGAGCTCTCGGATTAACTGTTTTCACTTTCGGAAAATGAAACATCAGATTCATTATCAAATACCACGTGCTTTTTTTTTTCAGTCATAGAGTTAGATTTATGAAGGTCTTCAGTAGAAAATCCTTCGAATTCTGACTCGCTGCTTGATATAATGAAATTCGTATCCATTTTTTGTCAGAATTACAAATTTTGAAAACACAATAGGAACAAATTTCGGAAAAAAGATCTCCCAAAATTCACGGAATTAAAATTACACTTCAATTGTTGTACAAAACTGTAGTTGAACTGTTTACGAAGTATAATACGTGTTTTCACGAATGTACTAAAGAGATTTGCTCTGATATATATATATATACAGTGGCAGCCAAAATGTTCAGAACGGCATTGTTTTTGTCAGAAAAGTAGATATGATTTTTTATCAAAGTTGTTTTATATTCTATAATTTTCACAGACAATAAATACGATATTATTTGTTATTGCCTGAGATTTTGGTGTAATTTGAGAGGATAATACAAAAGTTATGAATAATTTAGTGATTTACTGCAAAACCCATGGCGGCCAAAATGATCAGAACGGTTGCTTTTACTCCGTGTTTTAGTATATTTAACCGGTGAACTCTAATGTTTTGAATTTGTTTATGTGACGGTTCGTTTACTAAACATTAGTAAGAATATTTGCAGTGTACTTTGTTAATATAATGCCACTTACTCCGTTACCAATTCGTCAGCAGATTATTAAACTTTGAAGGAAGGATAATTTAAGTATTGGATCTATTGCAAAGATTGTTAACAAGTCAAAAAGTGTTGTACACGGTATTCTTAAGGTCTACGATGGTTGTGGTTCGTGTGAAGCAAGAAAGTTTACAGGTAGGCCAAGAAAAACGACCAAGAGAGAAGATCATGCTATGGTAAAGTTGGTTAAAAAGGACAGATTTAAAACTGCTGCTGCTGCTTCTCAGAAAATGAGCATTGTATTGAAGAAAACTTTATCTCGAAAAACTGTGTCTTGTCGTTTAGTTGAACATGACCTACAAGCAAGAGCACCTGCAGTGAAGTCACTGATCAGCTCCAAGAATAAAAAGTGTCGTCTTACCTTTGCAACCGAACATGTGTTGTGGTCTCAAGAAAAATGGCAAACGGTGCATTTCAGTGATGAATCTAAGTTTATGTTATTTGGCTCAGATGGGAAAAGGTACGTTTGTACAAAAGTAGGTGAAAAATTGTCGCCTAAATGCCTTAAGACTAGTGTTAAATTCAGTGGAGGAAGTGTCATGGTTTGGGGGATGATATCTGTAGATGGTGTGGGCCCTTTGGTGCGATTAGATGGAAAGGTAAATGCAAGAGTTTATAAACAACTTATAAAAGATCATGTCTTGCCTGTGCTGAGAAATTCAACTAAGCGACCACCCATATTCATGCAGGACAATGCCCCATGTCACAAGGCTAAGGTGGTCATGAACTTCCTCAAGCCTGAAAAGGTTATTGTTATGGATTGGCCTGCTCAAAGCCCAGATCTCAATCCTATTGAAAATGTATGGAATATTCTAGGAGAACGTTCGAAAGCCAGAAATCCTAACACAGCTGAGCAATTATGGAATGCCCTTCAGGAAGAATGGAATAAGATCACCCAACAAGAAATTGAAAATTTAATTTCCTCATGCAGTCGAAGATGTCAGTGTGTGATTGAAGCTAAAGGGCTTCACACTAAATATTAAATAATTCCAGTATTCTCTGTCATTTTTGATTATTTTGTTATTTCTTCAATCGTTCTGATCATTTTGGCCGCCATGGGTTTTGCAGTAAATCACTAAATCATTCATAACTTTTATATTATCCTCTCAAATTACACCAAAATCTCAGACAATAACAATTAATATTGTATTTATCCTCTGTGAAAATTATAGAATATAAAACTACTTTGATAAAAACTTATACTTACTTTTCTGATGAAAACAATGCTGTTCTGAACATTTTAGCCGCAACTGTATACACACACACAATATTTAAATTGAAGCTACTATTAACTTCATGCTGTGAAAACACAATAATCAGATAAGCTCATTTAGTGTGTTGTGTGTTACCAAGAAATCTTGCTCCAACATGGTCACAGCCTTTGGGCTGGAACATATAAAAGAATATTTGATTTCACAACCGCATGTTGATGTCCACCTCAGGATATATGTCAGTTTATCTTATGTAACAGTAGCATTTGTACATGATCTGACTTTTATTTCTGGTATCTAGGTAAACTGAGGGAGACTAGAATTGTCCAAACATACAACAAAATATCTAAAGTAGATTTGAACACAAAAGCATATGAGCAAGTAGTTATCTTATTCTGCTGTTTCATTTCAGCACTAGGCACTTGAAACTGTATATACACAATGGATACTTACTCTGTTTGGCCCAGCTTTGCTGTAGTCATTAATGCACTTAAACCATGACCATCTCGCACATCAGCTACGATATTTCTGTAACACAGTATGAAAAACCAAGTTATCAATATCCTTTCTCCTTTCCTATCACCAACAACAATAACAACACCAATACCATCATTGCTATCAACATAATAATCATCGTTATAGTCATTATTTAACATTAGTATCCTTATAAATCATAAATCTCAACATAATTATTGTCTTCATAAGAAACCTTGTGATCATCCCTATCACCAACCCTTAAGAATCCTAATAAGGATTATTTGTAAGGTCTGATGTTTAACTCCAGGTTCGTAGCATTAAGAGGAAAAGCAAGAAATCCCTCATGGATTCTAGATTAAAGCATTTTGTCAATGTTATAGGGAGTGGTATAAGATTTAGGGACTCAAAAAACAAAATGTACTCCCTAAAAGACAATAGGTAGGATGTTGGTTGAAAGAAATTTGTTTTTTTTTTTCTTTTTTAGCAATATTGAGCAATTTGAATGACTAAATATATCATTCTTGGCTTTATGATGATGGTAACGATGATAATTATATTGATAATAATGCTGCTGTTGTTGATGCTGATGATGGTGATGGTGTTTATAATGATGGCTGATGACGATGACAATGATGATGACAATATCAATGAAAATGGTAAGACAGTAAATATGAGTAGAGATACAAATAAAGAAGGTAAAAAAGAAAACAAAAAAAATTAAATGAATAAACATTATGCTTTACCCAGAGCTTAGAACAGTTTTAATTTCACCCATAGATTGGTTTCGCACAGCTTTATGCAAGTTCTCTCCATAGTATGGTTCTTCTGAATAAAAGAAAGAGAAAGTGATCATCATCATCATCATCATTGTTTAACATCCGCTTTCCATGCTGGCATGGGTTGGACGGTTTGATTGAGAGCTGGCAGCCAGGAGGCTGCACCAGGCTCCAATCTGATCTGGCAGAGTTTCTACAGCTGGATGTCCTTCCCAACGCCAACCACTCCAAGAGTGTAGTAGGTGCTTTTTATGTACCACTGGCATGAGGGCCAGTTAGGTGGTATTGGCATCAACCACGCTCAAATGGTGCTTTTTACACGCCACCGACACAGGAGCCAGTCACGTAGCACTGGGAATGACCATGCTGAATGGTGCTTTTTATGTGCCACTAGCACAGGACCAGTCAGGTAGCACTGGCACTGGAAATGAGCTTAATAAGCAGACAGGCGAGATTAGTTTTGGATTCTTGCACTGGAAAGAATTCATTTATTAAAAAAAGAGAAAACTGGTATAAAAAGAAGAGGTGTGTTGCTGTAACATCACATCAACACTGATTGATGAAAGGCATTCTAACCTGACCATCCCATTTTTTTTAGGAATATCTAGGACAACATTATTTAGTGTGGACTTCTTATCTGAAGGAGATTAGGCTGCTATTTCTAGCAAGTCAAGCAAGTGCACAGTGTCCCCACCTGTACCTCCTTTCCTCACAGACATACAGGCTGAAGAAGAGCTATGTTAATGTAAAATATGGAAAAGAAATAGTACAAAGTTGGCAGTGAGAAATGATATGCTGATCGACTCACTTCAACTAATAGTCTAGCAATAGGAGTACTGTTGTCTTGAACAGCAATATATTGCTGTTGTTTAGCTCCATTTCAGCCCTGATCTAGATGACCTAAGATAGACATATATGATATATAAAGATCATACACAATCACATATCACAATGATATTGATGATGGTGAGGAGGAGGAGGGAGAAGAGGATAATGAAGAATGATGATGATGATAAGTAAGATGACTGTACATGTGATGGAGATGTCAATAAATGTTTAGATATCCATTGTAGTAAAACACATACATATAAACAAGATAATTTTGAAGACACATATGTATGTATGTCATTGTTCAGGTTTATTCCAATATTTCTTGCCAATAGAGAAAGAGCTGGTTTCTAACCTAGATTCAAGGCTCCTTCATTGGAATTTCAACATCAACAACAGGGTATTTTTGCTTCGTATGTATGTATGTGTGTGTGTGTGTGTGTGTGTGGTGTGTGTGTGTGTGTATGTATGTATGTATGTATGTATGTATGTATGTATGTATGTATGCATGCATGCATGCATGTATTATGTATGTATGTATGCATGCATGTATATGTACAGATTTGTATGTTTTGTTTTATGTATGTTATATATGCATATATATATATATGCATATAGTTGCATATCTAGAGATGCTTATATATATATATTTAAATGATAAACCTCTGGAAAGTTTTACAGATTTCTACAGTTCCAGTGATGGATTGGATCTGTAGTCTTCAAACTAGTTTTCTCTTTTCTGGTTTTGAGAAGCCTAATTTCTCAAGATTGGTACTTAGACATTGTGTCACATATCCCAGGGCCCCAATAATTACAGGTATAAACCTGAGCTTGTAATCTGGATAGAGTAACTGCAGATTTCTCAATAGTTCAATGGAGGTGTTCTCTTTATCACTGTATGTTAACATCTGCTGGGCAGCTAATTTCCACAACTGTGCACAGTTTCTCTTCTCTATCCCAAATCATTATAATCAGGTCTGTTGTGCTTACATTTTATTGAGGTCTTCACTGAGACATTCTACCAGTATTCCTTTTTATTATGAGAGGCTATGGCTGCTACCATATTGTGGATTCTTATTTCTTTGTCTTCAGGATTATCCTTCTGACAGATTTCATTATAGAGTGTCCTAGCTACATCATGTCTCATCGGTAGATAACACCATGATGACATTTACGGACAACTGTTTATGATGTGGGTGATATCTTCAGTGTGAATTCCACAAAGTCTGCTTCAGTTGTCACATTTTACTCATTTTCCTGCATTTCTGTCCCTTTTGTGCATCAGGTACTTGGTTGATATTTCCAGTTCCTGGATTGCAATTGCATACCCTTCAAAGTGGGAGGTAGTAATCTGGCTATTGGTCCATGATAAACTGCTTTGATGATTGATGTTACTATCATCTCAGAGCTTTCTACTATCATATTTATGCATAGTTTCTTCTCATATAGGCTCATCCTTTCATCTGATGATACAATGCAGTAGAGTTGTGCAACTTCTTTGGGCATGTATTCTAGGTTATCAGACAAAGCATGTTGTTCAAGGAGCTGCCTTCCAAGTCTTATGATGTTATCAGCCTCATGTATGCAAATTTGGTCAAGGGATGGACTTCAACATTTGGTGGTTAAAAGATGGTGCCGAGAGGATATGATACGATATTCAAAGGCATTTTGGATCAATGTTACGCCACTGCCACTTTGTTTTCATTTTAAGTAGAGGCAGTCTATGTGGAAATTATGTGTGCTTGTTAGTATTTTTAGGGTTTCAACATTAATGGCATATCATCAAGCATATTAATGTATGTATGTATGTATGCATGTATGCATGTGTGTATACATACATACATACATACATACATACATACATACATACATATACATACATATGTTGGAATGTTGGATTTTTGCAGTTAATAAATTATATTAATGCTACATCTCCATTTTCTAAATTTTCTCTTGAATGTTTATAAACCAAGATATATATTTAGACCTATTATTCTATGAATATTACTTTTCACAAAAAAACACTAAGCAATGAACCAGTAATTCATTGGATATTATTATCCCTTTATGGGGCTATTTTAACCTCTAATTAAATATATATATATGGGGGTATGTGCTGTAATAGTGTGTTGCTGCATCTACCATTTGTTGGTGATTTCTGATTACTCCTGGCAGATGACGCTTCTGAGGAACAAATGCCATTAATAATGTTATTGATTAATATAGCTTAACAAATCTATAGTAATGTTTAACCCCTTTGTTACCATATTTATATTGAAATACACTGCCTTTGTTTAAGTTAATTTTGAAAGTAATGAAGAATTTAATAAAATAACATTGTCATTATTAAGCTGGTGTTTGGAATGTACATTAACATGAAATTTGGAGAGAAATTTAATCCAGATCCTTTAGAACAGGTAGTTTATATCATAGAACCAGGGATGGTCTCAGGCAGGTACAAATAACTTGTAACTATGCTATTGTGTATTGAAATTGTTATTGTAGTTATATGTAAGTAAGGTTAATAAAACAAGGTGGAGGCGCAATGGCCCAGTGGTTAGGGCAGCGGACTCGCGGTCATAGGATCGCGGTTTTGCTTCCCAGACCAGGCGTTGTGAGTGTTTATTGAGCGAAAACACCTAAAGCTCCACGATGCTCCGGCAGGGGATGGTGGTGATCCCTGCTGTACTCTTTCACCACAACTTTCTCTCACTCTTACTTCCTGTTTCTCTTGTACCTGTATTTCAAAGGGGCCGGCCTTGTCACTCTCTGTGTCACGCTGAATATCCCCGAGAACTACATTAAGGGTAAACGTGTCTGTGGAGTGCTCAGCCACTTACACGTTAATTTCACGAGCAGGCTGTTCCGTTGATTCGGATCAACTGGAACCCTCGTCGTCGTAACCGACGGAGTGCTTTCATATATCAATAAAACAAGGTAACCACAGACGTTTTTTTACATATTACAAAACTTTTTTTAATTTTTATAGTTTTTTTGTAAAACTTTCCATGCAAATCATGCCAGCAATTTTTTCAGTGAGTCTCTGGTGTGCTGCATAGTCAAAATGGTTGTGAACCATTACTCTACATGGTTGCTAAACCTAAAAACAAAAGCCACATCTCCCTCAAATCACACTTTCTACATAAAGTGTCAGTGAAGAAAAAAAAAAAAAATCAGTCATAGCTGGATTACCATTTGATCATAGAACTGCGTAACCGGAGACCACCTGTGGCTAAAAACACATGCACACATGTGCGCGTTCACACACACACACACAATCTATGTGTCATCTTCTTTCAAACTGAAGATGTTAAGAAATCAAGAGTTTGTAAATGTAAATGATAAACAGAAAAAAAGTATAAGCAAAAGGAGTAAAATAGAAATAAAAAAACAAAAATGTTGACTCACTATCGGTAATAACTTGTACTGCTGGTGACCAGGCTGAGTAAATGTCATCATTTCGGTGGAAGCGAATTCTAAATTTGTACTCCTGCTTTGGTTCAAGGTCTCCGACAATTTTACTTTCACCATATCCACTACATATAAAAAGAAAATATTAGTTCTTGATTTTTTTATCAATATATATTTATTGTTAATTAGCTTTTTAATGGTCCATACATATGTTAGTACACACTCACCTATCCATTTGTCTGTTTATTTGTTTCATCACTAAAGTATTTGTTTTTCTTCTTCATTGTCATCACCACCTGTCTATTTTCCATGCTGTCATGGGGCTGGATTTAATTCTTTTATCTATTGACTATGTTAACACCAACTTACCTCTTTATCTCTCTGTTTGTCTAATTACACATCCATTTCTATTTAATATCAAAGAAAATGCTGCTTGCATAAAATATGTTAGCACTAGCATGACTATTGTGTTTCCATGTGGATAATACCTTTGAATTACTTACTTTCTAAATTATTTTACATTCCTGAAATGGTCAGAATTAGACAG
Source organism: Octopus sinensis (assembly GCF_006345805.1). NCBI lineage: Eukaryota > Metazoa > Mollusca > Cephalopoda > Octopoda > Octopodidae > Octopus > Octopus sinensis. Next base: position 25,297,272 of record NC_043010.1, on the reverse strand, counting down.
AAACATATATACAGTTATCTCTCATAAGTTTTCCAGAAAAAGGAAAATATTTGTCATTGACCAAAACTGATTATTTTTCATCCTATACTTATTTCTAGTTAGTCTTATAAAATTCTAGATAGCTTCGTAAAAATTAATTTTATATTAACCAACCAGCCAACCAACCAAGCAACCAGCTAGCCAACCAATCAACCAATCAGCCAATCAACCAACCAACCAGCCAGCCAACCAGCCAACCAACCAACCGACCAACCAGCCAACCTGCATATCTGTTTATCATTCTATCTATAACTTATAACACATACTATTTCTATTTCCTGTATTAAATACATTAACATTAACTTAAATAGAATAATATAATTTAGTAGTTGTGCTGGAATCCCTTCACATTCAAAATATACACTTGGTGGTAGATGGCTTTTAAATACAATCTGTAATCAGAATTAGTTTCTGAATCAATTGAAGGAATTTCTTCTTTTATATTTGGAAATTAAAATTAATTAGTTTATGCCCATGACATAAACAACAGCATAGCAATGGAGGAGTAACTGTTTCCCCTGGGCACATTATTCAAAATTGGTGCCTTTTCAACAAATTATTTTAAAATCTTTAGTTCACTTGCACAATAGAAGTCGGATCTCTTCTTTTTTTAAATTGCATAGCCTTGAAAGAACTTTCTGGAGTCATGACTTTATTTGACCAGCCTCCCAAGTTTTTGAACTATCTGCTCAATCTCCTGTGACGTGTTGGTGGCTGCTGACATCTGAAGAACCTGACATCATTACCTCTTGACATCGGACAATCTTGTGGAGTTTCATCTTTTTTTATGCATCACTTATATCAGTAGTCATAAGTTTCATACATAATGACATTATTACTGAAACATGAAACTAATGAACAAATATTTCATGTAATTTAAGAGAAATGGGTTTAAAATTGTTTGGTTTGTGTCCAAGCACATTTTTTTCATGTGCTGACTCACCCTAACTTTTGAACCTGGCTATGCCTCTGGACAGATGCCCTCCCATACAGGTGAGACTGATGTGGTTGATGTTCAGTTTGAATTTTTACAGGTTGATGTCTTCATAAAAAATCAGAGGATAGGAAATAATTGCAAAGGCTTGCAATTCTGGGGAGAACAGGGTGCACCAAATAAGCATAAACAAGGCCGTATGGTTAAGCAGTCTGTTCCACAAGCACAGCGCATGTCATCTTCAATAAGTATCTTCTACTATAGCCATGGGCCAACCAATGCCTTGTGAGTGGATTTGGTAGAGGGAAACTGAAAGAAGCCTATCATGCGTGTGTGTGTGTGTGAGCATGTGTGGGTAGGTGCGTGTGTGTGTGTGATGTCACATGTTGTCACTGACTCGACATCATGTGATTGCTGTAAACAAGCATCACTGTCATACAAGGAAAACAAGTCTCTCTATGAAAAGTATAATTGTGCTTGGAAACTGGTGATGGTCGGTGGCAAGAAGGGTATCCAACCACAGAAAATCTGCCTCAATGAATTCTTTTTGAATGAGCAAGAGATGATCATGGTTGGAATGTCTTTGATTATAGGTTTGCTTAATAAAGACTGATATGTGGCTAAACAACTGAAAACACATAAGATGAATCAATGAGAAAATCTCTATGCTGTTGCTAGACCTGTTAGTTAGTTAGTTAGTTAATTTGGCTCAAAAGCAAATAGCAAGGCCATGTAGGGGGACATGGAGTTAAGTACAGGGTGGTGTTCATGTAAAGAGTTCAGGCCACTTGAGGTCAAGGGAGGCTTTGAACAAAGCGGTCGTCGGCATCTTTACCATCTCATCTGGCAGCTTGTTCCACGGATCCGCAACCCGGATGGAGAAAGCTCCTCTCCTTCGATTGAGATGAAATCGTCGCAGGTAGAGCTTTTCGGAATGACCCCGCAGCCGACGCTCTGGAGCAGGAGTGAAGAACAGCTCTTTCGAGAGGTTACACTTTCCGCTTACGATGTTGTGGGCGAGAATGAGATCACCACGGCGGCAGCGTTTTTCAAGAGAATAATGGTCGAGCGTCCTCAGCCTTTCTTCATAGGACAAATTTTTGAGACCATGAACCATGCGGGTAGCCAGCTTCTGGACTCTTTCGAGATGCTGTATGTCTTTGAGATAAGGAGAAGAGGCTTGAATCCCGTACTCCAATATGGGTCTCACCAGCGTGACATAGAGTGGTAGGAATATGGCTGCTGTGAGCATTCCGAATGACCGTCGAATCAAGAACAGAATTCCGCGTGCTTTGTTGGCAGCATGGACGCACTGGGCCGAAGGCGAAAAGGAGGAATCCACCAAGATACCCAGGTCCTTTACCTGATCGGTCCTCTCCAGCAGCAGACGACCCGGCTCGAAATCAAGTTGAGTTGCAGGAGGAGAGCCAACAGGCAGATGACAGCACTTTGACACATTCAGACACAGGTCCCATTCGTTAGACCACTTCCAAATTTGGTGGAGGCATCGACGAAGATCCTCTATATCACCGCGAGGAGCGACCAGTTTGATATCGTTGGCAAATAGAAGGGTGTGTTGCGTGAGGTCGTCGGGCAAGTCATTTATGAAGACTAAGAACAACAAGGGCCCAAGCACTGAACCTTGAGGCACGCCACTGCTCGCACTGGAGACGTCGGACCGCGAACCATTAACTTGGACTTGGAAGGAGCGATCTGAGAGGAAGGCACCAACCCATCGTACAATATCCGGATGGAAACTATATGCTTGAAGCTTGACAAGTAATAGGCGGTGGTTTACCGAGTCAAAAGCTTTGGCAAAGTCCAATAAAACGATGTCAACAGCATCACTATCATCGAGGATGCGCGTCACCAATTCTTCCATTACCAGTAAGTTGGTCAAGCATGATCTCTTCGGCACGAAGCCGTGTTGGGAATCAGAGATAGAGGCTGTGTTTTGGAGGTGGAGCATCATACTTTTCTTAAGGATGGTTTCGAACATCTTGCTGATTATTGATGTAAGGGAAACCGGTCGGTAGTTAAGCGGGTCTTCGCGGCTCCCTTTCTTGAAAATTGGGCAGATTATCGCTGTTCTCCAGTCTGCAGGTATAACACCCGTCGCCAATGACATATTGAATAGACGTGTTAAGGGCTCGCAGATGACCGGAGCCAACGCTTTGATAACCCGTGGGTGTATGCTTTGATAACCCGTGGGTGTATGCTGAATAAAGCAGCACATTGAATAATGTGGCCCTAAATACAATATGTTTAAAAGGAAATGAAAACAAAGACAAAAAAAAAAGAGATTGGCTGCGGCTGGAGCATCTTTGATCAAAGGTCTGCTGGATTAGAGATGACCAGGAGTTAAACAACAAAATCCATTTTCAGAGAAATGAAATCTTGATAGTTATTTTCTTTACTAGGCAAATTATGACGTAGGCGTACATACATATATACATCATTCCATTTAGTCTCATCTTCGCAGCTCCCTACTGTTTGCTGTAAGATTGCGTAGACCCTGTCAGTGTAATTTAGAATGCTGTAGTTGTATTGGAGTAGAGAAGAAGACCAGTCAAGATGCACAGTAGAATGGCTTTTATCAATCACTTCGACCTCTGAGATTTCAGTTTTCCCTGACAAGAAAAAATAGAAATTAACAAAAACAAAAAAAGTTGTTAGGATTTCTTATATTATCAGAGAAGTCCCACTATTTAGTAGGAAAAAGGTATGGATAATTGCATTTTTGTTTTTTGGAGTATTGGTCAGAAGAGAAAGAACAATGCCCATGTTTTCAGAACCTCTAAGACTCATAAGTGGAAATTATTCTTAGACAAGAGACCCAGCGTGAATGCTTGTTGTAAGAAATATTCAAATTAGAGCATGGATCTTTCTCACTTGACACATGTTTTATCAATTCTAAAGGGTTAAATGACAAAGTCAGCATCTTCAGAATTTGTACTAATATCGTTTCTAATTTAGGTACAAGGCCAGAAAATTTAAGAAAGTCAGTCAATACAGTCAACTACATTACTTGATTGGTACTTTATTTTATTGACCCCAGCCACCAAAAAGATGAAAGGCAAAAGTTGACCTGGGCGAGACTTCAGCTCAGAATGTAGAAAAGCTGGAAGAAATACTGGAAGGTATTTTCTGACACTTTAACAATTCTGCTACTTGCTGCCTTTTAAAGAATGATCTGACAATGGAACGACACTATAAACTTTGTGTTGATGTCACTGGTGCACAAGTACCTAATTTACTGACGTTGGGTTAGGAGCACTGATGTACGAGGGTCGATTACACACGACTCTACCCTAATCTTTGAAAATATGCGGCAGTATTTTCTGAAAAATACTGTATAATTTTCTTTTCAGCTAATTAGTTATGGTCATGCTGGATCACTCAGCTTGTTTATGATGGTAGTGTTTGAAGATCAGGAGGAAAAATGGCATGCCCTCAAGTGTCTATGTAAACCAAAGAAATACGTTGTTTTAATTTCTAGATTTGCACCTTAGATTTATGATCAAAGGTGAGATTTGGCAGCTATAACAGGCAGGTTGAGGAACTATGTAGAAGTTTTTACACTGATTCAAGAAAATAAGGTGATAGTGAAGTTCAAAAAGGAGAAGATAAAGAGATATATTAATGTTTTTTTCTGTTACGTTGTATTATTTGATGTAAACGAAATTTGGTGCATTTAATTTTTGGTTTAATTTCCCTGATTTTTACGTCCAGGGGTTCCATTAACGCTTTATCGCTTAGATTTCTCTGTCAAATGTCCTAATGGTAAAGTGTCCTAATAGTAAAGAGTAAAAGCATCCAATCGTGAATATTCGTCGTTTTACAAGAGTTTATCCATGACGGCATTACACAATGTCCCTCCTCCTTTCAAGACAATTAGATGCGATTTGAAGGAGATTTTGCTGCTATTTTTATAACAGCCTCGTTCACAAAAATGGAAAATAAACCTAAATAATTATAAACATATTACACAATTTTCTCTTTTGAGAGAACTACTAATTAAATATAAAGAATCTAAATACACACACATTCATACATACACAGACGACTTACCTGCTGACATTACAGGATACAGTAAGAAATCACCATCAGAGTATATAAACTCTTATGGTAGTTGAGGAAGTGATGAAGATGACAATCACTTTTTCCCCACCCTGTAGGGTCGGGGACTTTAAGAAAACCCGCCACTCTCACCTACTGACAGTTGACGAAAATCAACTCAGAAAATCCTAAACCAGACGCTGTTTTGAATTGAGAAAACACGCACGTGCTTTATTACACACACATACTTACTCACTGATACACACATGTGTGTAAAAATATGCACATTTCTCTCTGTTTCTCTCACTCGCACACACATACATACACACACAACATACATTTTGATGTATTACGTTTCCTTTTGTTAACATGTTTCTTTTCGGTTTGAACGGCAGTTTTTAACATAATTTCTAGGTAACTAAAAAATGTTAATCTTGGTATACTGGTAGAAAGTGGGTACTACTAGCGAAGACTGGACCCGGTGCGCGCCCACGCACAGTCGCGTTCCGCGCTAGCTAGTCGTAAGTAGTCGATCCTACAACGACTTGTGCGTATTCAAATGAGTTGAAGACAACCAATGGGTCTAATTAATGATCAACACAAGGGGGGTGGCAGGTTCAGTGTAAATAAACAAACAAGAAAACATCAAAACAAACCCCAAAAAACAAAACCCTTCATGGAATGCTGTAATATGCTGTCCTCTCTCGCTTAGACATTCTTACACACGGATACACACGTGTAATGAACTGTTACTAAAATATCTTCAACTTATCAAATCCATCAATCGATATCAACTTTCCATTCCTTATCATCTTAAGGATATTTTGTTTCGGTACTACTAGCGAAGACTGGACACTAAACCCCCACCCCCCTTGTGTTGATCATTAATTAGAACCATTGGTTGTCTTCAACTCATTTGCATACGCACAAGTCGTTGTAGGATCGACTACTTACGACTAGCTAGCGCGGACATGCGATTGCGCGTGGGCGCGAACCGGGTCCAGTCTTCGCTAGTAGTATCTAGAATGTGTTTATAAAACATCTTTTTCTCTTGGCTTTATTGAGAAAATTCTATTGTTTTTTTCTTCAATTTCTGCAATTTTAACCAATCACTGACGTCTATTGAGGTAAAAAACATTCTGTGCCGTATGAATATGTCCCTCGTTTAAGAAACAGATTAGGTTTATTTACATTTGTGAAGAAAAAAAGATACCCTTCCCACACCCCTACTCCAAAAAAAGAGATTAAAATGCAATAGATCGATACTAGGGTCATAATTATGGGTGACAATTTCATATGTCACCGCTAGAAAAAAGTGCCGTTGAGACCGAAAAGGTCCAAATACCTTAGGAATGAGAACCCAAGTTCGAAATTTCCCTAAGACACCTCATGAAGGCTGGAGGGTATATCAGCCGAAAAGTTGGGATCTTTTCCTTTTTAAAATTGCCGAAATGCTTGAAATTAAAGTGGAAATATCTTATAACATATAGAATTTTCTCAATAAAGCCAAGAAAAAATGATGTTTTATAAACACATTCTACCAGTATACGAAGTTTAAAAGTGTTTAGTTAACTAGAAATTGTGTTGACATGTGCCGTTCAAAAGGAAAAGATCCAAAAGTTGTGTTAACAACAAACAAGATGAGGACAAATATCCGTCAAATGTAAATAATGTACATAATTCCTCTAAATATAGAACTGTAAATTCGTTAGTGTCGGAAAAAATGTATTTGTTACAGTTCTTTGCGTTCTGATTTTAAATCGTACCGAAGTCAGCTTTGCTTTTACCCTTTCGGAGACCAATAAAATTAAGTACCAACCAGTCAACTACTATGTTGATATAATCGGCAAGCTGCCTCCAAAATTTCAGGTCTTGTGCATATGCTAGAAATAGTATATTAATAAAGAACTCGAATATCGGATCTTTTCTTTTTGATGGACAAGATCCGCCAGATCCGCCGAGCACTGGGATCGATCGAATCGACTAAACCCTTCTCCTAAAACTGCTGGACTTGTGCCTTAATTAGGAATCAGAACGGTATAATTTTTCTATGCATTATTGTGATGTTTCCTGGGGTCATGGGGTATCTCGAGTCTTTCAACAATTAGACACCCTCAGCCAGGCGACCCAGCCGAGGTTGAGCAAACCTCAACTTGTGTCCCCTTAACCATTACTCCAAGAAGCATAACACTTTTCAGGGGCCACATCTTTTGACCATAACCACCTTGAGGCAACCTGCTGCCTCCATAACCAACTTTCATGGCCTTCTTTATATTACTTCTACAACTTCGAAAATTAATATACAGCAATACCTCACTTTACGAGGATCTACTTTACCAGACCCCGGGTTTACGAGTTTTATTTTATAGTATATATAAAAAGGTTAAACAATCATCTTGTGTGTATGACAACGTCGCAACATATGGCAACACTGGTTCTGACGCGTCAGCACAGCGACGGAGTAAAATGTCGGCAAGAAGTTTCATTGCTACTATATGAAATTGTTGCTGTTTTACGAGTTTTTCGTGTAGACTGAGAAATATGGAAAAAAAAAAGAAAATAAGTGCGCAGACATCAGGCCCTTCAACTACAGAACAAGACCTCAAACCCGCGCACAAATTAGCCCCCACAGAAACAAATACTCCCACCCCACCATCTGTGACACCCGCTCCCAAACAAAACACTCAAAAACCCTAGGCCATGCACACATCGGTCCCCATTTGGTTTATTTACCTTTTGTGCAAATTTGTTGCGGCAAGGGGCAACTCACGAACATGTATGTATGCTTGTGTGCGTATGTGTGTGTATGTATATCTCCGTTTGTATGTGTGTGTACGCTTATATATTAATTACTATGTGCTTGTGCAAATGTATATGCATGTGTTTGAGAGAGAGAGAGAGTGACAGAGTGTGTGTGTGTGTCGTGCATCTGCTATGATTGTTTATCAATATCGATAACGCAGCAAATGATTTATGCTCAAATGCTGGGATTTCATTGGTTAAAATTCGAAGAATTAAACTACGTTAAAGTTATGAATTACAATTTTGTTTTCAATTTTGTTTACAATAATGTTTTCTTTTGACACATTCTACCAGTATACGAAGTTTCAAATTTTTTAGTTAACTAGAACATTCCGTCCATCAAAAAGAAAAGATCCTGTTCGGCTAGTACTTTATTCATTTATCTATTTATTTTTATCTACTCCGGTAGTGATGAAAGGCAAATTGATCTTGGCAGGATTTGAATTTGGAGTGTAAATAAATGGAACAAATACTACAAGACATTCTCTCTTTAACGATTCTGAACATTTTTAATTTATAAGGGTGAAAAATGTAATGAAAATGTAAGAGTGGTTGTGTGGTAAGTAGCTTGCTTACACTTGTCGTAGACGGACGTCTTTTTTTCAGCTGCTTGATGTCACGTCAACATCGAGATGTTGCCAGAAAGAGTACTCTTGGGGGAAGATATTGCCCTCAAGATTCAAGTAGAGGGCAAAAAGCCTACGTGTTTTGAATGTGGCAAAAAAGGCCACATTCGTGTAGACTGAGAAATATGGAAAAAAAAAAGAAAATAAGTGCGCAGACATCAGGCCCTTCAACTACAGAACAAGACCTCAAACCCGCGCACAAATTAGCCCCCACAGAAACAAATACTCCCACCCCACCATCTGTGACACCCGCTCCCAAACAAAACACTCAAAAACCCTAGGCCATGCACACATCGGTCCCGACAGAAACAAATACACCCACCCCCTCTGAAGTAGCAACTCCTCTGGAGGACACCATGGACGTGACCGAGGGGGAGTTCAAGACACCTAGAAAAAAGCGAACACTTGCACCTTCCCCATCCATATCCCCCACAAAGAAAAAAGAAGAAAAACAGCACACCGCAGAGAAAAAAAGATACCGCTCCACTGTCCCAGAAGAAAAAATAAAAAAGAACAAAGACGAAACAAAAACCCTGGTAAAGTTTGATACCAGGGATAAATATATTACGGACATTTTAAAAAAGCACCACACCGCAGAGCTGTTGCAGCAGCCTGAAGGCACGGAAGAGAGATGTGCGTAGATATCGGAAAAACTGTATAAAGAAATGAAGGGTAGGCATCCGAGAACCATCACGAACATCCTGGACCTTCTGCGGTATTTGAGGGAGATTTTGAATGAGCATGAGGAAAGGACTGCCCCACATGTGGTGGGGTCAGCCCCAGCATCACCAATAAAAGAAAAAAAAACAAAGAGTAAGTAGAACCCTTGCTTTTCTTTTGTTTTAAATGACTGCACTTAACCATGGGTGTTTGAATGTGCGTGGTCTGAGCTCGAAGTGGAAGCAAGCTTGTTTCCTCGACGACCTCAGATCACACGATATGCATGTGATGGTTGCTACAGAGATCACGCTGGACAGTCTACAAGCCTTCTCGCCCCTCCTGAATGACTATGAGAAAATCATGTCTCCTAGCCGGACCGGAGGGCGAGGGGGTGTAGTAGTACTCGTTCGAAAAGGCTTGGCTCTGCAGACAAGTACAGTCTATGTAGACTCAGAAGGTGGGCTGGTCGTCCTTGATGTGACATACAGCAGTAAGGCCTTCAGGTTGATCGGGATTTCAAACTGATTTTTATCGGCGCCTAGAGAACTTTCTCGTGACGTCGAAGACATTAGTGGTGTTAGGTGACTGTAACGCTATTGTTGATGCGCGCATCGATAGCATTGGTTCGATCTATAGGAAAGTAAACTCACATTTCGTGGATCTACTCAAGCGGTTTCAGCTGGCAGATCGTTACAGACTTGACCATCCGAACGTCCCAGAGTAGACCTGGATGAGTGGTGATGGAAGGTTCAAGTCCTATTTAGATAGGATAGTGATAAGAACTGGAAATAAGTCTAGTTTTAGCTGTCCACAGCTTGTCCAAGTAGCATACACTGACCATAGAATAGTTAAGTGTAGACTGGACATAGATAGTACAGTTAAGAGAGGATCTGGCTACTGGAAGCTGAACAAGTCTATTTTGACTTGCGAAGCATACCGTAGCCGGATTGAGGAATTAGTACAGAGGGCGTTAACCGGTGCGGTGGTTAATAACCGATAGTGGTTCACCCTGAAGAGAGCCATTCGTTTTGAGTCAGCTAAGACTAGATAAGGCCAGAATTAGAGAGGGTGGGGAAGCTTTCTGGTGCAGGGGGGGGGGCACTGGTACATTTCGACCAGTCTAAGGCGGTTGGATTGCTGCGTTGTACAGCGACATTGAGTCTGTCGTAAAAGTAAATGGTTTCCTTTTGAAGCCATTCAGGATCGAACGCTTAGTGCATCAGGGGTGTCCCCTGTCCCCGCTTTTGTATGTACTGGCTCTCGAGCCGTTATTGCGGAAGTTGGAGGCACTAGGGGGCACACCGCATGATCTATGGTGTGGAAGAGGAGCTACGGTGTATGCAGATGACATCATCATCGTGGCTGATGCGGGCCAGCTTCCAGTGGTGGAAGAGGCTATCAAAAGTTACGAGGCGGTGGCAGGAGCAAAGGTTAACAAGGACAAGTCAATTGGTTTGCAGCTTGGCACCTGGAGGGGCAAGCCGATGCTGTCCAATAACGTCGTGGGGCGTTGGACAGAAGGTCATGTTAAGCTGCTTGGAGTCTGGTTCAGGCCAGATCTCCAGATAGAGAAAAATTGGAGTGCGGTGGCCAGTAAGGTGACTGCTCTAACCCAGACCTGGTCTGGGCAGGCGTTATCCTTGCTAGGAAAAGCGGGGGTGGTGCTGATGTTTACAGTATCGATTATCACCTACTGTCTGACCGTGGTGCCTTGCCCCGATTTGTGGCTGAACAAGTTGGAGAGAATCCTTTTCCACTTTTTGTGGAAGGGAGGAAAGCCACTCGTGAAGCTCTCTGTCTGCTGCCAGGAACCACTAAAGAGTGGGCTAGGGATGCCTTGGCTGAGGATGCGAAAATTCGCGTTAAGGTTGAGGTACCTCTGGCTTTACCTGGATGGAGAGCAGGTATGGTCACCACATGTTCGGTTCTACCTTCCGCAATTAACGTCCTTAACGGACATTGGTAATTGGATCAAGCGGAGACCTAGGCTGGAGGACTGGAGTGCCGCCAGGCACTTCAGCTACTCTTTCGGGCTGGCAATGCCGGCAACAAGAGTTCCACCACGGATTTCTATTGTGGATTAGAGGAGGTTAAGTCCGAAGACGCCTTGGGGGAGACCCTGGGCTACGATGAAAATCAGTTAATCAACCTGTTCCGGAGAACTTTTGGGCCGGGGTATCTGGACAATTACCAGAAATCTCTGGCTTGGCAGTGCTTCCGTGCGGCGTTACCTGTTTGTGATAAACTGTCAAGGCACAGAAGTGCCGTCTCGCCATGTCCGAGGTGTGGGCAGGACAGGGAAACCGTTTTGCACGCATTTGTGGAGTGTCCGGAATTAATGGGACTGATAGTTTTCGCAGAGCAACTGTTGTCATCGATGGAAAGAGTACAGCTATCAACCGAATCTATCATCGAGATTGTGCCGCCTCCTTCCCTTAACAGGGAAAGGAAGGCTTGCTTTTTCTGCGTAGTAGCCATACTGAAAGAAATGTGTGAGAGGTGTAGTGTCGGGTACCTTTATATCAGGCCAGGGGTTGATTAACTTTTTTAGTTACCACCTCAGTAATAAGATCAGGCTAGAGAAAAGGTACCTGTCACGAGACAGATTCATGAGAAGATGGAAGACTGTGGCGAGGAAGCCAAAACATTAAAAATTATTGAAAGTGGATAGAAATAAAAACTGCGTAGTGTAGTAGTATCTGTAGAAAGTTGAATGTGATTTTGGAATATAACGAGGAAAAATTCAGATCTTGGGAATTTTCTGAAAGTCCTCTACCCACCTCAAGATTTTCCCCACAAATTACTTTATAGTCTTAATGTATGCCATTTCAAAGGTATTTTGTGAATTTTCCGAAGTCCTTACCCCACCCCCTTGGAAAAGATTTTTTCGACAAATTTCTTTATAATAGTAATGTATGACGCTTGAAAAATATTTCTATAAAATTTCATTGGAGGGAAAAGTTCGGATGTTGTGAATTTTCCGAAGTCCACTTCCCACCCTCCCATTGCGTTTTTTTTTCATATTCGTTTCCTACCCATTGTTTTACACCCATTCCAATATTTTTTTTTGGGGGGAATTTTCATTTCCGGATCCATACTTTTACATAATAAAGCATCATTTGTTCTGCATTGTCACCTTAGTTTCTTCTTGGAGCGGAGCCTACTATCCTTCGATAGTCTATGTATGGATGCTTTCATGACTGGATCAACAAAATTTAAAGAATGGTTTTCAACTCGATATATAACCTAAACTAACATCCCTGTTAATATCCATTGCATTATTGTAGTGCAAGCCCTACTTCCGCCCTCCCTTTTCTGTCGTCCTCTCCACCGACACCACATGCCCCCCTGATCTACAGATCACTGAACCGGCTTTCTCACTCGCTCCCCGCTCCCGAACTCACACCTTAACTGGTTTCATAATCAGCCAACCAGGGAGGAGGGTGCCGTTCCCTCTGTGGTCGCAGTGCGACCCTAGGACTGGTTCCTGGCATGTTGCTGCTGGCCTCATCATCCTGTGTTGTTTTCATCTTGCCCACTGCTGCTGGTCCCATCCTCTGAGGCATGGACAATTCTCTGTATATCCAAAACGTGGCGTGGCATACCATCGACCGAGATGTTATTCTTTGAATTTACAGAGGTTATTGTCCCCTTTCCCCATTGTGATGTACACCGTGCGTTTGGGGGTTTTACCCAAACTTCTTCCCCAACCTGCACGAAGGCGTGCTCTTCCTCTGCCCCGGGTCGCATTGATGCAGTACACAGATGCCTCCACTCATACCTGAATATTGCCCTGTGTGGCACCGACTCCTCAGCCTGTCCTGATCTGGGCGACATATTGTACCAAAATATAGCCTCGATTGGTGAAATGTGACCCCTCTCTGCCATGGCCTTGATGGTATGATGATGCCTTTCCACCACCCCATTTCCACTTGGCCGGTATGCCGCCCTGAAGAAGCAGTTGACCTTCCACCCATCAAGCATTTCTTTCAGCACATCCGAGCGAAATGCAGTGCCATTATCCAGAAGCAGTTCATCCATGAGGCCTCGTTCCAGGAATATCTCATTCAATACTTTCACAATTTCTTCTGCTGTCCCCGTCTTCATCTCTCTCCATATGGCCAACCGCCCCGGTCCGCAGTCAACCATTGAGAGGTATGTCCCCTGCCGGTAGTGTGTTATGTCCACCGCCAGTTGTTTCCAGTCCTGGTCCACTGGAATACTTCCCGCTTCATGTACGCCCGGAGCAGGGTCGATGGACTGGCACCTGTCACAACTGCTAACCACTCTCTGCACGCTCTGTCTTGTTACATCGGAGTCAACTTTTCTGGCTAGGAACAATGTCCTGTCCACACCCATGTGATGCATGGTGTGCAGTCTCCGCAACTCCGAGTCACTCAGATGGCATACTGCAGCTACATCCTGCTTCACATCCTCTGGCACCTGCAACCAGGCTCGCTTTACCCTGGTCAGGACGTCTGCCCTGTTCTTCTCGGAAGGCACAAAGATCACACTCAGCTTCAGATTGAACTCAGTGGTTAGTTCACGCAGTATTCCTAATCGACGCTTTACCAGCATCTCTGCAGCCCCTTTGGTCCGCACCCTCCGCTCATCGGTGATGACTGCTGTCACCCAACCAAGTACAGTGGCCGAATCAGTCCTGATTTCTATGGTGTGCAACCCCCACTTCAAAGCTAGGTTCACCCCCTTCAGCACGGCATCCAACTCCGCCACGTTGATATGATTGCAGTCATCCATCTTCCTGAGCCAGGCCGCATCTTCCACCATGACACCTCCCACTTCTAAGACAACCCCTGTTGCGATGCTACTGGCGTCACACCATACAATCCCGCTCTTTGATTTGGGAACATACCAGCTGCCCCTCACTGGGTCCTCTGCTCCTACTCTGACCAAGACTTCCTGCATCATGTCGATCGTCTTCTCCCCCACTCTATCATTCCACTTCACTCCTTCGGCTCGTCTCTTGATAAAGCTACATGCTGTCCGGAGCCAACCTGCAATCCACCAGCTTCCCACACGCAGAGAACAGTTCCTGTCTACTCATGCTAGCGCCCAGTTCAGGGACCTCATTCCCTCGCCAGAACACCAATGCACCGGCCTTGTCTCTCCATAGCGTGAGGCCCGGTGCAGCACCTCCCTCCATTGCCTCTGGTGGCTTGGCGATCAGTCCAAAACTCTTCAGGTGGCCTATGACCTCCATTGCTGGTATTACGGTTTCATCCACCAGAATGTCATCAATGTACGAATTGGTGGCCCTTTTTACTCTGTCCACCTTTCCCAGGATGGCCTTGAGAATTGTTGCCATAATCTTTGGCGCTGAATTCAGCCCGAACCCCAACCTGGTCAGACAGTACGTCCAGCCCTTATACCTGACGAGCTGGTACTTCCACAATTTCTCAGCCACATGCACCTATAGGTATGCCAACTTCAAATCAACAATCGTGGAGACCCTGTCATCTGCCTCCACTCTCACAAGGTGTCTCCGCAGACATCCGTGGCCTCACCGCCTGTATGACATGATACGTGGTCATTCAGCTCTCGGAAGTCAAGCACTGGCCTGACCTTATGCTTTGTGGGCTGTATCACCGCCATCAGTGGCAGGACTCTGCTCTCTTCTTTTTCCCAAGGGATCAATAGGCCCTCCTTAATCCACTGCTCCACCTCCCTTCGAACTCACTTCTGGCTTCTCCTTTTAGAGTATGCTGATAGCAGCCCACTTTATTCTTTAACATCGGGGGCTCTCCCTTCCAGTGCCACTCCACTGTCCACCTCTTGCCATCAAAGACAGCCCGAAAATCCTGGTCTTCAATGGTGTGCGCAGCATGCCTTTCCTCACGGTTGTCGCCGGTGCATGGTTTCCCCGCTAACCCAAATGTTACACCAGCCTCGTTAACGGTGACACCTCCCAAGCAGGTGATTGCATCCATCCCCATCACCACGTCGATCTCGTCCACCAAGTGACCAACCACAATCGCTCGCAGCGTCAGCTGTAGTCCCTGCACTACAATCCATGCATCTGTAACCCCTTCACAGTGTACTTCTCTTCCATCGACAGCTCTAACACTGCTTTCTCCACTCCACGTCTCTGCCACTTCTGTAGTTATCAGGGTTGTCGTACAGCCCGTGTCCACAAGGGCTCGCGACATCTTCCCCTCCACCAGAATGTCGACCACAGGTAGCAACGATAAACGCGCCTCTACTGGTCCGAAGGGACAACTACCGGCGCAGTAGTCTCCCGCAGTCTGTTTCCCCGCAGACATTCGCTGGCTATATGCCCCGGTTCTCGACACCGGTAGCAAATCACCTCAGGCTTGGGTGACACAGTCACGCACCATGTTTGGACCTTGGCACCGGAAACACTGTCCTTTGAACGGTCGCATATGTTCTTTCTTTGGCCCCTCTCTGCTGCTCCTAGCTCGGCCACTTTTCAATGTTGCAGTCGCTGCTACCGACGTCGTCTTGCTGCACAAAACTAATACGCGTGCCCAAGATATGATGTCCGCCAACGGCATCGAATGCACATTCGGAAGCTGCTGTAGCTCGACCGACATGTTGTCAAGAAAGCCAGTCACGAACACCAACCTAACCGTCCGGTCCAGCGACTCTCCCTCGTAACCCACCAGTTTAGCCAATCTCCTAAGTTGATTGGCAAACACATCCACCTGTTGCCCAGTCCATCTTGTTCTACCCAAGCGACCATATGCCTCAAACATTCCCTCCGCAAAGGACTCCATCAACCGGATTTCCACTTTCTCTGCGCTGAGTTAGTCTGTCTCCTCCATCTCTAAATACAGCGCCAACGCTGGACCATCCAAGTACAGCGGCATGAAGCTCGCCAGGTCACTTATACCATGGAGCTTCGCCACCAACTTCACTTTCTTCAGCCAAGCGATTACATCCGTGTCGCCGCAAAACGGTTTTATAATTTCGTGCGAAATACGGGCACGCATCATTCGTTTTTTTTGTTTTTGTTTTTATTTATATGCCAAAATAGCTTGTAGTGTGACGGATGAAGAGGACAACAGAAAAAGAGAAGGAAATACAATGGGCCTTACCTCAGCGAAGATCAGATCTCTCTCAGCAAAGTCAATGCGTCTAGTCGCTTCGTTGTCTCAGCTCGAACTGCCCGCTTCGTTGATCCCACACGTGCGTGCTGCTTCACCGCTTCCGCTTCCTCCTGCGCATGCGCCCTGCTTCCGCCCTCCCTTATCTGTCGTCCTCTCCACCGACACCACAATTATAATGAGCCAAAGTATTTCGCGCATAATCTAGGATTTTAATTTAGCAAACATTTTCCTGCGTAACTCATCAGGTCGAGTGCACTTTACTTTCACATTTTTAATGACACATGTTAATTATCTAAGTCGGAGGGATCGGCAAACGGTAAATTACTCCAAGTGGGGTAAAAATGAAATTCTTAGACTTAAGTAAAATTATATAATACAACGTGTTCCTTATTCCGACAGAAATAACTAGGTGGGGTTTGATCCAATCACAGTACAAATTCATTACTAAGCATGTTCCGGGTAAAAGTACTCCGCACGTCGATACCTTCTCTCGTTCGCATTTAGATAAATGCAACAAAAAACAAAGCAGAGTAATCATCCAAATTGCTCTGGCATCAAAATGTCCCAATTTTGTTGTAATTGTAACAAAAAGGAATCATTTCTCCAAAACCTGAAGTGAGAAAGTTTCAAGAAAAATCCTTTTGTTTCATAATTTATTTTATCGCATGTCTATACTTTTTTATATTTATAATTGTATTCTCCATATAAATAGTTTCAATAAACCTTTTGAATTCGAAGCATCAATGATTTTCTTCTTTTCAAATCAAGAGGGTGACGTTGGAGTAAATAATATATTTTGGGGTAACTGGTTAAAAAGTCCCCCAAGCCCTGATCTAAGTGCCTGACAGCATGACTTCTAACTGTTCAGTCATTTTGCGATGTTTATCACCTTCGTTTGTGCTTACATCTCTCTTAATAGTTCACCAAATTCGTTTCTCTATATAGTATAGCGCTGAGAGCGCCAATCAAGTTATGTTGTGTGTGTGCGTGCGTGCATGCATACATGTGTGTGTGCGTGTGTGTATGCATGTATATGTATGGTTGTATGGTTAAAAGGCTTTGTTCTGTGACAAAAAGTTCCTATTTTAAAGTGAACTAAATTAAAATCTTCCATTAAAGCTTCATGTTAATTTATGCTCCAAACGCCAGCAAGTTGTTTGCAAAGATCCAAGAACTTATGGTGGTATCCATTGACATACCAAAAAAGACGGTAAGGCATCTAGAAAAGATAAGAGGACTGCTCGGAAAGACAAGCTGATAATGGGAAATACTATTGACACCAGGAAAGACTGGCGGAGGCTACGGATTTACAATACTCGCCTCTGTAATGTTTTGTAACATCTACTGATTCACATTGGTAGATGTTAGAACCCATGCTTGGTCAAGAATCAATCAAATCCAATGACCAATACGGAAATGAACTTGACAAATACCACCACAAGTGATATCTCGAGTACAGTGGAGAAGGCAAGCCACTGGATTTGGTTCAAAAGAGACGATGAAAATGGCTAGAATATTGAGCGATACCTAATAACCAGTTAGTCTAGCCAGCGAGCCTCATTTCAGGGAGGTGATGTTGTTGTTGTTGGGGGGGGGGGGATTGCACAATGTTGCTGTTGAGAGGAAGGCCCCCCAAACGGTGCGCATTCTCTCCTGGTGACCCTTTATACTTGCTAGCATCTGGTATGCAAAGCTTTCAACTGGCAGCACTTGCATCTGCAAGTTTTTTTCAAAGGAAAAAAAAAATGCTCCAAACGCCAGCTTCATAATGACAAAGTTATTTTACTAAATTCCTCATTATTTCAAAACTTAACTGAAACAAATGTAATATATTTTAGGATCTTTTCGGTTTGAACGGCAGTTTTCTAGCGGTGTCATATGAAATTGTCACCCATAATTATGACCCTAGTATCGATCTATTGCATTTCAATCTCTTTTAGGGTTAGGGTTAGAGTTAGGGCTAAGGGTGGGGGAAGGGTATCTTTTTTTTCTTCACAAATGTAAATAAACCCAATCTGTTTCTTAAACGAGGGACATATTCATACGGCACAGAATGTTTTTTTTACCTCAATAGACGTCAGTGATTGGTTGAAATTTTAGAAATTGAAGAAAAAAAACAACAAAAAACTATAGAATTTTCTCAATAAAGCCAAGAGAAAAAGATGTTTTATAAATACATTCTACCAGCATACGAAGTTTAAAATTTTTTAGTTACCTAGAAATTATGTTAAAAACTGCCGTTCGAACCGAAAAGATCCCAAAACTGCTGTTCAAACCGAAAAGATGCAGGTATTTTTTTATGTTATTATTATGATCTGCATAATAACAACAACAACAACAACAATAATATTGAAAAATACCTTGGGAATGAGAAGCCAGCTTTGAAATTTGCCCTAGACACTTGATGAAGGCTGGAGGGTGTATCAGCCGAAACAACAAACAAGATGAGTACAAATATTCGTCTAGTGCAAATAATGTACGTTTGAGTTTGTCTATTCAAGCATGAGCGATTAAGATAACATCATAAATTTTTAATTTGAAGGAATGAGGATGCTGTTATTTTCTTTTTCACTAATTGTTATTTGCACTCATTGAAAGGTTTTTTTTTTTTCCATTTATTAAGCATCTAGTTGAGATTCTATACTTTTTTTAAAAACAGCATTTTCTTCGTTCATGTCTGTATTTTCTCCGATTTTGGATTTGTAATATAAATGATTTTGTAATATAATTGTATCATACACATACGTGTTATATATGTAATTATTAAATTCAAATCTCAATTTTCATGGAATAGTTGTAAAATAAAAGTTTGCTTAAAAAAAAAAAAAGAAAAGAAAAATGGAGAAAATTCAATTTTTGGTAGATTCTCAATCTTTGATGGGAATCCGAAGATTGTTTTTTCTTCTTTAATACATAATATAAAAAAGTGTTAGGGGAAGAAATTTTTTAAATCTATGCTTAAACCAAAAGTGGGGAAACTCTTGCCCACAGGCTGGTATATTCGTATGTACAAAATATACTCAATTTTTCAATCAAAAAATTTATATAATACTCGTATGCCTCTTTTTATTTATACATTTTTGTCACCGGTGCCTAAAACTAATTGACCTTTGACCTTTGAAGAAGGAGGTGCAGTGGGAGGCAGCTATGACAAGCATGGTAGCTGTTAGGCAAAATCTGTCGTCTGCCTCAGTGAATTGCTTTTCTCCTTCCATAGACACTGGACAACGCATGCAGATATGGCGCAGTACAATAGTGAGACTGAGAGAAGTGCTGGTATGAAATGCAACAAAAATCTCTCTTATCACCAACAACAATGGCCACAACAGAAACTAAAGAACCAAGAAGAAAAATAATAGCGTTAACACAAATAGTAAAAAGGAATGACAATGTCAGCAAGGCTAATGAAACTAAATAACTACAACTTCGTCAATAAGAAGAGTGTAGTAATAATAACAGTGACTCCGAAATAGCGACAGCAACATCAACAGACATGTCGAATTAATAGCTGACTGAGAAGTGAATTCACCTACAATTGTTTGAATAGAAAGATGACAAGGATGCAAAAGCCATTTTCCATTGTGAGTAGAAAAGTACCAGGAGAGTGAGGTGGTGCATTTGGTATCCCAGAACAATCACCCGCAGTTGTGTGATAAAAAAATGATGTGGACGAGGATAAAACCATTTTTTTTGTTGCAGTGAATAGTACCTGAAGAATGGAAGTGGTGCCACAAAAGACAAACAGTGTGTTTCCATAATTTTTTTTGTTTCTTTTTTTACTATTCCTTTCTTTTCTATAATGGAGATTATAATTCTGGAAAAAGTTTTTTGCTTTACATTTTTGCTCCCTGAACATCATTCTGTGTTCTTTCTTTTCCTTCCCTGTGAGGTTGTGATAGCTGTTTCAAAATTTCACCTGCTAATGGAAGTTTATTCTGAAGTTAGGAAGAGATAGGAAAAACACTCTAATTCCTGTGTACCTGAGTAGTATTTTTAATTCTTATCAAAATGTTTTGTTGATCTACTAAAGTGAATATTCATAATGTACCATCAAATTTAAATCAGTAATTTTGGTGGAAGTTATAGAGGAACTGGGGAAATAATCCTCAATCTTCCTTACATGAAAAATACCTGGAGATGGAAGTTCTTACATGTAAAACTTTGTAGAAATTTCATTCTAATTCCAAATGGAGACATACAAAACATGATAATAATAAAAGACAGAAAGGCAGAGGGATTTCATTGCAGTGTCACTAACCAACTTATGCATTTTCAGTTCCCTTGTCATGTAACAACTACAAAACTTCCCTAATAAAATCAATAAAAAAAATAACAATAACAAAATCGACATCAACAGCCACAAAATTAAAATGCTCAAAAAAAAAAAGCAAAATAAATTGGTTAAACAGCTAAATAAATTGCTCAAGACAAACACTTGTACCATGTACAAAGGCTGTGAAAGGTGCCCTCTCCTAAACAACACAAACAATAAAACTCTTGCTGACATATCTGCCTTTCTCAGATACCTCATCTATCCATGAAACGGAATCTGAAGAATCAGACTGAAAAAAGAGAAAGATCCTCCAAACCTGAAAACTTTGTAGGTCTAAAGTCACCTGGAGAATGGTGGGAGTGTGACTGATCTGCAAGATGAAAAAGTAAGAACAACAGCTGCAATAGCAAGAACTTGGACAAACACTTCTCAACTTCACTGCTGTTCACGAGAACATCATAGCAATGATAGAATTCATAATATTACAAACAAAAATAAAGCAAATAGGAAGGTGAGAGGAACCAACTCCTCCTAAAAGTGACCAAATGAGAAACTCCTGCTGAGGACAATACTTGGAGTATATAGAACTATAAAAATGGACCTGGGCTATTTATAAATACCCCAGCACTAAAAATAAACATATATCACATTTTATGGCATACAAACTGGTATAGTTTGTGGTGTAAACATTCAAACACCAGCATTCTCTTTCTAAATCCCACAGCATATCACAAGGAATCTTTAGTCCTTCAAAGTTATTTTAATGTATATGTCAACTTATTTTTGGGGGGTTGTAAATTTTGATCTGAAAAATTCAACTTGTATGCAAGAAAATACTTAAATGACTATAAGGTTTACACCTCACATAAATAAATGATTGTTCTGGAAGGATTTGGGAACTCCAGGTATAGCTGATCTTTCAGAAATTAGATAGTATGGAATCCTAGATGTGTGCAGCAGTTAAAGCTGTTATTCTGAGTCTTCTGGTTGTTTATGCCTCAACAAGGGTCAGGCAGTCAAGTTATTTCAGACAGCAGCAAACTTTCATAAGAACATCTCACTCATTAATATTAATGAATGATTTGAGGGCAAGGAGCTAGAAGAATCATTGGTGGAGCTGTACGACTGTCACCCCTCCTCCCTCCCCCCACAAAAACCAAGCTTTCAGAAAAATTTTTTTCTTAGTGGATTCCTAGGTTTTCGATGATGGTTATTCCGAATATGCAAAAAATCATGTTTTCAAAATTTTAAATGAATCCCCCCACCTCCAATTTTTTAATTTTTAACTTTTTTTTTCAATCTATGTAGAAAAATACGGAGATTAACAGTATTGCAACCAAGAAATTAACTAATTTCAAATTTTATATGAAAAACTCCAAATTTGATCCACACACTCCTCGCCACCCAGCAAAAAAGGGTGCATGTATGCAACAATCTCTACAGCTCACTGAAAATAAATGACTGAAACCAGTGGTGGGGGGGATTTAAAATTTTGAAAACCTGATTTTTTGCAGAATTATTTTATATTGTGTTTGCTTCTATGAGAATCGTTTACCTTTAAAGCGAAAAAAACAAGACCAACATATACAACGGGTATGTAAAACATTTTGTTTCACTTGTTTCAACCATTCATTTTCAGTGAGCTGTAGAGATTGTTGCACATGCACACCCTTTTTTGTTGAGTGGCAAGGGGTGTGTGGATCAAATTTGGAGTTTTTTTATATAAAATTTGAAATTAATTAATTTTTTGTTTGCCATATTATTAATTTCTGTATTTTTCCACATAGACTGAAAAAAAATTTCGAAAAAAGTTAAAAATTAAAAAAATGGGGGCAGGATTTAAAATTTTGAAAACATGATTTTTTGCATATTCGGAATCTCCGTCATGGAAAACCTAGGAATCCACTGAGAAAAAAAAATTTCCAAAAGCTCGATTTTTGTGGTGAGGTGACTGTTGTACAGCTCCACTAAATCATTAACATGCCAGACAAAATATTTAGCAGCATTTTGTCCATCTCTGTGTTCTGATATCTACAATTCATGTTGATTGGTGACTCAAACAAAATTCCATGATTGGTATAATGACAGATTATAAAGACAGGTACCCAGCAACAGAAAGGTGAGCATGTTCTTTGCATACAGAGACCATATTAGTGAATTAATTCAGTAACAATTGATAGAGGTAATTATAAACAATTGGAAGTGTTCCATGAAAGGAAAAAATTAGTATAGAACAGTGGTTCCCAACCTTTTCACTACCAAGGACCCCTTTTATTTAAATGAGTTTTCCCATGGACCCCATGGTATTGAAAGGTCTGGCAGCTTAACATGCTGACAGACCCCCAGTACTATCTTTGCGGACCACAGGCTGGGAACCACTGGTATAGAATTTATTTGTTGTAGAATTTATTTGTTCTAGAGAACAATTGGAGAAGGAACTGGGTGGAAGTGAACTGGAAAAAGTTATTTGTAGAGTCATCATATATGAAATACAAGCATCAAGAATGTGTACTGACCATTTCTTTGACATGAGACATAAATATTGCATTGTTTGAATCCATACTCTTAGACTTAAAATGAAAAGAAAAAAAACATTCAAAGTATTGAGGTGGAAATGCAGTGTGCAACAAAGTCATAATCTTGTCTTTGATAGACCACAATGAGAGCATGCAATTGAATTCCAGGTAGATCTGAGTAGTTTTTCAGAGACACTTTTCCTGACTATTTGTGGGAAGCAGTGGAATGGAGACAGTGAACTTCAGTGCCCATCTCAATTATTGCCAGAAGTGGAATGTTACAGAAAATTGATAATGGCAGCTGAAATGTTGGAGGTACTGCCTGATTGTGGGAAGGAAAACTGGTCAGGTTTGAACAGTCTACTCTAGGATCTTTATGCTAATGTGCCAGACTTGTTCACTACTGTTCAGGTAGATGCTATCAAACAGGCAGGAGACAGAGCATTTCCAGTTGTTTGTCAGGGAATGACAATGTTGTTAAGGGAGGATAAGGGAAATTGGGACATTATGGACAAAAGTTTATAATCACTACCCTCTCACCCAAAATTAAAATGTAAATATGCATATATATTAATTTTTTAAATATATATTTGTTAAATATACATTAACTGCTGGTAGTTACTATAATTAAAACCCCAGGATTTTCTGCCTCACTTTCTCCAATTTCCTCTATTCTTTGTGTAAGCACATGTGCATGCATGTAGGCATCTATGAATGTATGTACATGTGTGCCCCCCCCCCTTACATCCTCATCCTCTTCTATCACCCTTATTCTGGTGTACCACCTTCTGCATAAAATGTATGATTAGAATGTATAACGGCATGCAATGAACAACATACTGTAATTTTTTGTTGAAATACCAATATGATCCAGTGGCTTATGGAAATGAGTGAACATTATAAAGCTTCAAAATACCAATTATGTTTCTGGTATTTCTTATTGACACACACACACACACACACACACACACACAATGTATATTTATAAACAAATGTATGAATATGTATATACACATGTGCACATATACATATATAGGAAACCTTTTCTTTGTGCCTTGTCTCTTATTGACATAGGTATTATTCAATCTTCTACCTTTCTTTTCATGTGGTATTCTTTTGGGTGGCATGGGGAAGAGACAAGAGTTTATGACACACTTTTACCACCTCTTTATTATATACATACACATACTCTCTCTTTCTCTCTCTATATATATATATCTTTACTACCCACAAGGGGCTAAACATAGAGAGGACAAACAAGGACAGACAAAGGGATAAAGTCGATTACATCGACCCCAATGCGAAACTGGTACTCAATTTATTGACCCCGATAGATATATATATATATATATAAATATATATATATATATATATATATATATATATATATATATTATATATATATATATATATATATATATATATATATAATATATATATATATATATATATATATGTACTCTTTTACTCTTTAAACTTGTTTCAGTCATTTGACTGTGGCCATGCTGGAGCACCGCCTTTAGTCGAGCAAATCGACCCCAGGACTTATTCTTTGTAAGCCTAGTACTTATTCTATCGGTTTCTTTTGCCGAACCGCTAAGTTACGGGGACATGAACACACCAGCATTGGTTGTCAAGCGATGTTGGGAGGACAAACACAGACACACACACATATATATACGACAGGCTTCTTTCAGTTTCCGTCTACCAAATCCACTCACAAGGCTTTGGTCGGCCCGAGGCTATAGTAGAAGACACTTGCCCAAAGTGCCATGCAATGGGACTGAATCCAAACCATGTGGTTGGTAAGCAAGCTACTTACCACAATGATAGAAAATAGAACTAATAACATTCTTTATCTAAAATCACTACAATTATTTTGATACATTTTTACATCTTTTTTGTTTTATATATAAACTCTAAGGATTATTTTGGAATTGCTGATGTTTATCCAGTAGCAGGAGCATTTCCTCTGTATGATGACATCAGGTAGCCAATAACTATGGACAAGCTTTGCATAGCATTCTACAAGGTTTTTACCCATATCTTACTTAGCTGTGTATACACACACACACACATATACATACATATGTATCTATTTATATACATGAAGGAGAAATAATAAAAGAGCTTATGTACTAATGTCACAAGCTCTTGTCTCTCCCCAACCCTCAAATAAAAATTACCACAGAAGAAGAAAAAGAAGGTATAAAACTGAAACAAATGAAATGAAAAAAATGTAGAAGATTAAGACATCACAGCAACAACAATAATGTCCAGTTCAAAATGGCAGTTGATGAGTGAAGGAAGTAACTTTATTGTAACGATTCTTCTGGAATGTCAGAATTGTTTTCATTTGTTTTGTTGAAATCCTAGAAGATAAAAATAGTCTTACAACATAAATTGTTTTATGACTTCAGGCAAGCAGATAAAAGCCTGATTCTTTTCATTGTATCAGCACATTGAATTGCAAGGTATGATGACATCATGGAGACAGAGAATTATCTGAAGGTCTTTTCCCAATGCATGTCCAGATTCTGGAATTAGTTAGCATTACAATTCTGATAAATATAGAGGTTTACGAATTAACAAAATATATTTAGAAGTAATATTTATCTCCACTTAAATAAGGATGTTCTGTTAGAACAAAATATGCTGCAGTAGTTACCATGAGAGAAATTCTCATCTTGGCTTGATATGCAAAATGCACTCTTGTTTATATTGCTAGTGGGGAGATAAATCCTTGCCACCTCCAGGGATGAGACTACCAGATTTCGACCTTCCTTGGTCTTGTCAATGATGGACACTTGACCACTAGAGATCGCAGCAATTCATCTCCCTACCAGCAATATATAGAATAACAGTGCCAGAACAGGTACTGGTGTTGTGATTGGCCAGTGAGCTTGTTAAAAGATATTCATTAGTGACAGTGGGAGTAATTATAACAAAAGGTAATATTTATCCCAATGTAAATGCAGATGTTCTGTTAGAACAAACTACACTGTGGAGAAACTCTCATATTGGATTCTGGTGCAAAATGCACTCTTGTTTATACCACTAATAAATATTTTGCATCAAAGCCAATATGGGAGTTTCTCTCATGGTAACTACTGCAATATGGTTTGTTCTAATAGAACATCCTCATTTAAGTAGATATAAATATTACCTCTTGGTATTAATATTGTCTCTGTTGCTAATAAATATTTTTAAAAAAATATTTAAACAAAAAAGTAATTTTAATATTTTTTCTAATATTGATAGACACCCCACTCCCAAATAATAACTTGAGATTCGAATCCTCCCAACTTTTTTTTTATTCTTTTATTATTTCACTGGTTTCATTCAGTAGACTGTGGCAATGCTGGGGCACCACTTTGTCTGGTACTTATCAATTTCTATTTACCAATGATTAAGTTCTACCTTAATTTTTGCCTAAAGGGACATAACTCAAGGTAATTGCTCACCCCAGAATACACAAAACCACATACAAAAACATACATAGTATATATCAATTTTCCATATAGCACATAGTATAGATATATATGTCTCTTTCCAAGCACCTATGTAGGTATTCATTTGTAAATGTATATATCTAAATGCATTCATGAACATGGATACACATTTTTACACACACTACACTCAAACAAACATACAACTTATGTATCTGTTAAGCTAAAAGAGCTTTTGCGGGGACTCCTTTTGTCTTCCTTAATAGATGGCCTGTCTATGGCGAATATTATTGCTACATTATGTTTGATAATTAGGTGATCTGAAGTAATAGATAATATACATAGAATAAACACAATGATATAATATAGTTGGTTTGAAATTGGTAAGCTGATAACTTATACTCTATTATCAAATAATGAATAAATATATTCTTAAAGTCTTGCTATGCATGCAAACAATCTAGAATATGTAGCCCCCAAAAGTCATTTGTCGCAACAACCACTAAAATATTGACATGCTTTATCTCTCCTTTATTTTGTTTATCATCACCACACTTCTGTGAACTACCCAAACTCACACAGATTATATTTTCACAGTTCTCTTCTCCATCTTGTACATCAACAAAATTTTGTACAAACTAACTTTTGTCCATAGAATTACAACTTCCTGGAACTTACTTTTTACTCACACTTTATTTGTATGCAACAATCAAACAATTTCAATCTGAACAACAACTTTGCCAGTCTATGAGATATTTTCTGCAAAAATTATAGTGCTCCTTCCAAAACTGAAATGTAAATATACTTGTATATTACATTGATTTATATATTTGTCAAATATACATGAAATTTTTTATGCATGCCTGCTTGCATGCTTACTCATTCCTTCCTACTGACTCGAGCTTGTTGACCATGATGAGTTTGAATCAGTAGGGAGCTATCCAGGGGGAATTTTTTCTGGTGGCCACAGTGAGATAATATTTCTGATCTCCATTTAAGTTACATTGTTGGTTGTTTTAATATCAGGAAGATTTCAGATAAGCACAATCTTCAGTTTGAGAATCCACTGAAGCATGGAGAGGTTTTGTTAAAGATACTCTGTGTTAATGAAATACATTCCAATTCATGGTCCTTAAGTTTCCAGATAAATTAGAACAAGGATATGGAATTTTCATATCTCTTGATTTTAATGCATAAATGCTGGTAATAACAGATTTTGAATGTTTTCAATGTGAGCACTGTATGATTCCTTTCAATTATCTGTTTTGGAAAAACATTATCCTCTGAGTGGGTAGTATTGGAATTTCTCAAGTTACAAGTTGGCTGTCTGGGTCAATGTTTTTAGTAGTTTTGGTGAGTGATCAAGGTTAAAGTTATCAAGTTATTGATGATGTTCAAGAGTGTTGCATCTGTTTACCAGTAGGAAATATATTGTCCTACAATAGTTAGTAAGTTCTTGGTTTTATTAGCAAGTACATTCATGCTGAATGATGGGTTAAACCAGATTATCTTCCTCCTCCTGGTTCTTCTATGGTGTGGGGAGGAGGTACTTTTCGTACATCAGCATCGCACTAAAGCCACTTCTAGTTTGCGCTTAACTATAACAAGTAGCTGCTTAATATATGTGCATGTAGGAGCATGTGTGTGCATGTCATGATGATATAAAGAAGAAAATAAACTGTAAACATCTGAGAAGATGCAAAGAGACACATACCTAAATTCCATAAGTTATGTAACACTAACATTTCTGGTCTCCTCCTTAGGAATATTATTCTTTCTACTTTTAATATATTTATCCAAGATCTTTATTATTGCCTGACAAATGAAAAGAAAAATGGCTTCAACAAAAAAATAAACTTATAACCTTATAATATAAACCATAATTAGAGGAAACTAATAGTAGTCTACAACACAAAAAAAAAAGGATGGTTTATAACCAAAATACTTTTCACCATGGACCTGCTGTTTCAGGCTGACTATGGTTAAACAATATCTATGGAATGGCTGAAATTAGGGATCAATTCAAATCTTAAAAATGAATAATTGGACAATAGAATCCTAGATACACTGAGTAATAGACATTGTGGTTACAGATGAATATTCCAGTCATTTCTGACTTTAGAAAGACGGTTATATTAATGGATACCGTTTTTATTTTATTTTGTTCATATGGTTCCTGAGAAAAAGATGGTATAATCATGGTTGGAATGCAGGTTAAATGATGAAAACAGTTAACACACATCCAAAACATTTTCCATCTACAGATCACACAGTTATTCTCTCAAAATTTGATACTGAATCAGGGCTGACCTAAAACCAGAAGAAGAAAGAAAAAGGGAAGAAGAATAAGGAGGAAGAGGAAACTGATAAACCATACTGCTTTCAAAAGTTAACTTGAACAATAAATCTACTCACAGTTTTTTTAAGGGCAACTGCTATTTCATATGCTGTTCGACCACTCTGAAAAGGATAGAAAGAGAAAAAGAAAAAAATGAAGCCAGTGTAAATGGTTGTTCATACATTGATATTAATTTCTAAGTAACAAAGCTATTTTTGGTAGGGGATAGGAGAATGTATCAACTGGATCAACCCCAATATATTTATTTTATTGAACATAGAGCCACTAGGTTCCAGTTTAATTTTGGTATATATTTTAAGACCCAAAGGATCATTGGGAAAGTTAATGCCATGAGGTCTAGAATTGAGAGACAAAACCAAATACTGAAAAATGTTTATTCATTTCTTCCCTTACACCCTCTCCTGTCTTCAATCACAATAACAATTTCTAATATAAGCATAAGGCCACACATTTCAGGAGTGAAAGCACAATCAATTATATCAACTCCAATACTTGATTAGTACTTTTTTTTATCAAAATAAAAACAAACTTGACCTTGATGGGATTTGAGATAAGAAAGTAAAGGAGCATGACTAAATCTATGAAGGCATCAAAACTAATACACTCAGTTCATAACACAACACTATTTTACAAAACTATTAATAATAACTTATTTTTTTACTGGTTTGAACTAGCATTAATTATTAGTGAGACAATGAGTGGCAGAATACCTGACGAAATGGCTTGTAGTATTTAGCTATGTTCTTTTAGGTTTCAAGTTCAATTCTTTCCAGGATTGACTTTATTATTTTTATTCATTAAAAAAAAAGGGGAAGAAAACTATTTACCATATAAGGAAGTTGAATGAAATTATTACTCTCCTTGTGCCTATCTTGGAAACCATAATCACTATTATTATCATAACAGTATGGGCTGATCCTGGTGATCACAAGTTTAATTGAAAATTACAACAGCCATTTTGTTTACCCTTTGTAGCAAGTATATATTCACAATTTGGTTTTCTTAAGCTTAAATAGGCTCATAACAGCTTCTACACTTGTTTTATGCAAGTGGTCACATGACCAAACCCATTTGTGCCGATTGGATGCTTTAAGTTATCCATTTAGACTACTTGCCAGACCAGAAAAGCATTGTGTGTTTTGAGTCACCCTACCACTATAAATAAAGAATTTCCTCTAAGCTACTCTCAGAGAAGAGAGAATTGTCAGCAGAAGACTTTAACGTACTTTGTTCTTTTCCTGTGCACATCATCATGTACAAACTGCACGAGGAACCAATGTATTTTTACTAACAGTATTATTCATATCGTACCAGTTTGGCTGTCAATTTTAACCCGTGTTTTTGTATTTCTTGGTGCTCTTAATCACGACTTGTTTGAAACCAGATTATAATATTACCAGGGCCATAGCCACATCACTTTCCCTTGCTAAACCTTAAACAATGCACATAAAAATTCTTGGTTCACTTTGTCTGACTAGTAAAATTGATCAACAATGTCAGTGATGATGATCTACAATGAATAATAGAGGAGACAGGAATCCGCTAACCTTATTTAATATTGTGACGTTGACGTTGCTCTCCAAGAGAAGTTCTACTAATTGTTCATGATCATTCATGACTGCAATTATTAAACAGGTTTTTCCATCATTGTCTCTGAGATCAATATTAGCTCCATCGAAGATCAATGTCTTAGCAACTGATTTGTTACCAGAAAGAGAAGCTGAGAAAAAAAAAAAGAAAACACAGAACACTGAATACATCATGTCAATCCATACGTATGAATTCCTTAATAGAAACTCAGTTAATGTATTCAGTTTTCCTACTAAAAGATGTTCGTGGGTGCAAATATTTCAATAGGGATATAAAAATTTTGTCTCTTTCAACAACACTAAGACACAATCACTGCACATCTCTAGCATACAATTTTATATGTCACCCTCTCAAGTCTTGTACAACAGGTAATTAAAATCCTTAAAGTTGCCACAAATACAAAGCCTCATAACCTCTGATGAACTTTCTTGTCAACAGATAACATAGTTACAACTGCATTTTAAAGTCAAGACTTGCTCTTCAGTTCCAGAAAATACTTGTTCTGATAAGCTGCTGATTCTCTGCAAAGCACAAGTAAGATTCATAATGGAATACAACTCCTGAATTTGGAATGGTGCTGCTGCTACACATACAATGATGTGCTGTAAGTCCTTTCTTGGAAAAATTACCCGGGGCAAAAATACTAGTGGTCCAATAGAAATAGAATACATTCACTCTTGAAAAATTAGGAATGCTAGTGGAATGTTTCAGTAAAAACTTTAAATCTTCAGTGAGGTTGGAACACAGAAGTCAAGAAATATTAAAATGTATTTAGTTTGTAGTATATACTGCTCCTGTCAATTCATTGCTTTAACATTCTATATATGCAAAAGGCCTGAGATTTGAGGTAAGAGGTTAAATTATTAAATCAACCTAACTACAACTGATGTTAATATAGGTACAAACCAGAAATTTGATTCTCTTAAAACTCTAACTGAAATATTACAAATTTAACAGAATCTTAGTTCTTGGTCTCTTTCACATATACAAGTCATTGCTAATAATAAATGACATCCATAATGAAACATCCAACTTGGTATTACTTGAGGTCTCTGAGCAAAACCTAGAACAGCTTGTATAAAACAAAGCAACAATAATGTAAATAACAACAACAACAACAATAATAATTTCTAATTTAGGTAAAAGAACAGAAACTGGAAGAGAGGTTAATCATATTATATCGATCCAGCTATTGACAAGTATTTTATTTTATCAGCCCTGAAAGAATGAAAGGAATAGTTGTCCCTGTCAGGGTTTAAACATAGAATATAAAGACCTGAACAAATATTTTAAGGATTTTTGTTTAATGCTTGAATGGTTCTGCCAACCTGTGCAATAATAATAATATCTAACATTGGCACATGTCCACATTTTGAGATGTATAGTTGAAATTGAACCCAGATTTGACTGATTTATCTTTCTAATCCCAAATGGATAAAAGCCAAAGCTTGCCCCATTGCTATCTGAAATCAGTGCATGACGGGATATGAGAACATATTAGTCTATTGCTACATTGATTAAATGATTTTTATCAAAAGCAGACAATGGGGTTGGGTTGGTCATTGTTGATCAGTTTATCTTTAGTACTTGATTGCTTTCTGATTCATGAAAGGATGAAAATCAGAATAATTCTTGGTGGGATTTAAACTCAGAATATAAAGACACATAACAAATTGTTGTAAGGCATTTTTATCTAGTACTCTATCAATTCTACCATATATCATCCATTCTAAAAATAACACTAATAATAATAAATGGTAGATTTGTGGACAACTAGAGAGGACATCACAGTATACTAAAATATCATGTGCAAACTCAAAAACTACAGGTTCCACACATTTAGGTTTTACTTTTCAATTGATGTGTTGATGTTTTCTTCCCTAATTCACACAATCACACACAATAATTCAGTTAGTTGAGTGTGATAATTATCATTATTTCCTTTGTTTGCTTGACAATTTATTAAGTAGAGATTTTATATCTACACTGAACTGCAAAAGAAATGCGAGACGTGTAACTGAAATATGTTTTAATTTCATTATGTCAGGGATAAATTTTGATAAATCTGATAAAGTCAAATTCTTGGATGTACTTTGACCACAGTCTATGGGTCGTTGTCATGTGTTCTGGTAGTGGGTGGATCCAGTACATCGAGATTGTAGGGCGTGACGTATTCAATACCATGTTCCCTGTGTGTTCAAAATGGACATACACCGTCGGTACATGGAGTGCATGAGGTGGTTCACAAAAGCCTGTGCCCATACCCTGAGGAAAGCTGCCTACAGTTACACATGAGTTATCGGCCTTGTGACAACCTGGTTCAGCCGTCTCTTGATTTCATCCCTTAGGTGTTCAATTGGGTTCAAACCTGGGCTGATGTGCTGATGCAGGAAGTCCATGATGACCCTGGCTGTGTGGGAAGGAGCATTGTCCTCCTGGAACACGTAGCTATGGTGATGTGCAAAGAAGGGCATGATGAGAGGTGTTAGGATCTGGTCAATGTAGCACTGTGCTGTGATGCCACTCCCTCTGCCTGCACCAACAATTTGGAACACAAGGAGCCCAATTCTCTGATTCAGGCCTACAGCACCCCAAACCATGATGCTTTGGCCACCCCACGTGTCTCTCCCCATGACATGCATCTCTGTAGTGTTCACCCCTCCTACGCCACACCCTCACTCTGCTATTCACGGTGGAAATGCAGTACTGGCTCTCATCAGAGAAGACTATTGACCTCCATTGTTGATGCCACCAATGTCGGTGCTATGTAGCCCACTGTAGTCATACCTGACAGTGGTGAGTGGTGAGGGCAGGCCTTCGAGCAGGATGACAGCAACGCAGGTTGTTGGTGGCCAGTCAATGTCGTACCATGTCATCGCTGATGGGCCTCTGTCCAGTGATAATGGTCTTGTGAACTGTCACGCTGGCCAGTCTGAAGTGATCACGGAGTTGTTGCAGGTGGATGAAGCGGTCCTGCCTGAACATGGTCACCTGGGGGCACAGTCTGCAGTGCTGTTGTTGTTGTTGTATCGCTGTTGCAGGCAATAGATGGTGCTGACATGGACATTGTAAGCTTTTCACAACAACCAGAGCATGCAGCCCTGCTTGTAATCAGCTGATAGCTTGTTCCCTCTGTGCTGCTGACAATCCTGATGTGTCCAAATTACGAATACCAGGAATGCGGTTTAAGTTGATTTTTACACCCATAACCTCCACGAGATGCACATGTGTTTTGGTGTCTTGTTTCAGGGAAAGTTGAAAGGTTACCTGCAATTTGGATCTCTGCCTTAAACCATGTCTTGGAATATTTACACTTACATCCCTGAAATAAATTTTCAGAATTTACCATATAAAATTGCATTTATTTTGCAGTTCAGTATATAGCTTAAAGAATTCTTGTGTCAACCAAATTTACACTCTTGAATCTTATATAATATAGCCTAATGTATATATAGTGAGGTGTAGATGCCAAAATTCCATTATACTTCACACTTGAAAACATGAGATTCATAAAAGCCATTATCTAAAACTAAGAAAAATGTGAAAATATGGAGTACAAACCTAAATTGAACATAGTCTATATGATCGACAGAGATTTACATCATAAAATTGCTAAACATTGAAATAAAGAAATGCTATTGATGTATTTTTAGTTTTTCAATGAAAGAAATACTGTTTGCAATTTATAAAATCAATATTTTTGTGAGATATTCCAATTTTGTTGGCCACAGGATAGCAGAAGTTCACTTTATAAGGATTCTTAAATCAACAGAAGTTCAAAGTAACATTAACCACATCAACCTCACTAATCTGAGTGGGTTTATAATGTCCAAGAGTTCTGAACCTCATTCCCTAATTAATAAACAAATACATACATAAAGTGTACCACTGAAATGAAGTGGATTTAGGCATTCTAATATCAATAGTTCAATATGATATGCATTCAAAAAGTATCCCACTTTATTTTTTCCTGCTAAAACTAAAGTAGCATGAGCCAAATAATTTGGGTGGGAGGTGACACTATCCTTCCTGTGGATGCAAGAAAATTTTTACACTGGTAGGCTGTAATTCATTCCCAAGATACTGTGGAGCAACAGAAGCAACTCCACATGGAAATCGCTGAGGACATGTTGGACTGTGCAAACCATGACCCAGATTTCATGAAGACTGTCATCACTGGTGAGGTGACATGAGTTTACGGTCTCTGCTCGACGTGTTTGATCATCTTGTGTGAAAATCAAAATCTGATGAGTGCACACTACATGTCTGTACTCCAGGCATAATAGCCAGGGACCAATATGGTCTACCAGCACAAAAATTTTCATATTTGTGCAGGAAGGGTAGTGTCATCTCCTCCCCAAAGGATTTTGCCCATGCAACATTAGTTTTGGCAGGAAAAAAAAGGTAGATAATTTTTGAATGCACCTTGTACACCTATTTACTGTTCACTTTTCTATCTTTTTCTGTTTTATTCTATGGTCTCTGTATGTCTTTCTAGCTTCCATTGCTGTCTTTCCATCTTCTTATTTAACCTTTTCTGATGAGTCGTAGTGCACTGAGCACTGTTTACAATAAGCACCATATTAGTGTCATTATTATTATTATTATTATTATTATTTATAAGGCAGCAGACTATCAGAATCATTAGCCTGCTGGACAAAATGCTTAGCAGTATTTCTTCTGTCCTGAGTTCAAATGCCACTTAGGTTGACTTTACCTATCATTCTTTTGGGGTCTATAAAACAAGTATCACTTGAACCTTGGGGGTTGGTATTGACTTACCTCCTCCCTTAAATTGCTGACCTTGTGCCAAAATATAAAACCCTTATTATTATTTACACATTCATTTTTTTCTTCTATAATGATCAAGATGATGATAGAAGATATTGGGAAATATGTGTTTAACATATTATTACTAGCATGAATTTCTGTTTCTGCAACTAAACATTACCATATTTATAGAAGCAATTGTGGTTATATCAAATATAGAAATTTTTCTAGATAGTAATAGCAGCTTTGAACTTGTTTTATTTATGATTCTCTAATGAATACAAAGATGGCCATCTTTACATTTGTTTGTGCATCGTTTGATGATCATACACCACAGTTCTTGATGAGCATACAAATGTCTAATGGAATGAAGTAGATGTAATTCTGCAATTCTGAATGAAGTAGGTGTAATCCTGTAATTCTTAAATTCTACTGTTATGCACATGTGTATACTCTCACTTGCACACACATGAACAACCTATCCTCACATGTTTTACAATACTTTGAAAAGAATAAAAGGAATCAAACTACACTTAGAACTTACCACATCGCATCAGTGGAGTCCAAGCAGCATTTTTGTCTCGAATGTCCACATCTGCTCCAACCCTTATCATCCACGATATGATCTCGCAGCTGCCACTGTCAACAGCATGATGTAGTGGACTAGATCCACCGAAATCAAAATCTTCAAAAGGTGCACCATTTCTATGCAGGACCTTTGCAGCTTGAAGATTGTCACAGATGCAAGCATGCATTAAACTGAATAGGGAAAAAAATAGGGAAAAAAATTATTTAGCATATAAATTTTTATCATTTTTTATTTATAATTTTAAATTAATAAAGCTGAGATATTTAAAAAGAAAACTGTACTGAGAGGGTAAGACGGAGTAGAAGGAAGATTCAAAATTTAAAATGAAAACTCTTTTTCATTTCAATTTGAAATTCACATTTCCATTTGATTTTTTTAAAACACAATAAATTTTACCCTAAGTTTGAATTTCAGTTTTAAAATAATTTTTCTAAGTGATAGAATCACTTGAATTTCATTTAATTTTAAATTTTAATTCAAGTTTAATTTTTTTTACAAAATTTTAGTCAAGTATTAGTTTCTGTTATAGTACTTAAAAATATTCCAGTGTGTGTATGTATATATATATATATATTTTTTTTTCAGAAAGAGATAAAAAACCAAGGCTGTGAAGATTTTAGAACATTTATAAATAGAAGGTCTTACAGCTGTTTCCAGGATATTTATTATATCCCTTCATCGGAGATGGTGTGAGTAAATGGTTAAGCAATAGTTAATTTAGATATGATATAAAATAGAGAGTGAAGTGGAGTAATGAAAATAGATGTGAGAATTGCAAGGATATTGCATTTGTAGATTCATTATTTAGGCAGAATGGTATACATATAAGATTCCAATACCTTGTGAGTAAAATCTTTCCAATACCTTGCAAGTAAAATTTTTAGATACTGTTGAATTTTACTCGCAACGTATTGGAATCTTATATTAAACGATGATGATGATGATATATATATATATATATATAAGTGATATGAAAACGCACACACACATACAGAGTCATGGAAAACAAATGTTTTATGTTATTCTACCTTGTACCTTTGGAAAATAATATTGCCTTATTCTGATTTAGCATTTTACCACAGAGATGAAAAAATCTAGTGAAAGAAAATAGCTAGCTATTAATAAGTCAAGACACAAAATGCAGTCATCCAATCATTGTCCTTCTTCCCTTGTTATTGTTGAATAAATAAAACTAGATTTTAAATACTCACGCTGTTTTTCCTGACTCATCTTTAACAGTGACAGATGCATTCAAGGACAACAGTAATTCCATAATCCTGAAATATGTAGGGAAATATTTCAAGATATGTATAGTTGCTGTAGCAACATAAAAAAAATACCAAAGGACAGTGAATTACAAACTCGTTACATGATGCTGATTAAATAATACGTACTACATTTAGAGAAATTCTTTTATACTCTCCGTTCAAGCTTGCAAGACTGTATTCCATTTTTCAAGTATTCCAGGGTAGATAAAATATGTACCTGTTAAGTACCAGGGCTAGTGGAACAGTCTTTATGATACTAAGGCTCTACAAAATTCAGCTATGCTCTACATTATAGTACTGCTCACAAATATATATAGGACTAAATTTATTGCATACAAACATTCTAGATCATAGTCAAGGAGGACTAGCAAGGGTTATGGGCACTGCTCTACTTTATCTGACTAAATATTAATTTCTAATAACTACAAATTATATTTACCTTGGACAGATGAATGATAAAGGCATCCGTCTTGAAATAGGATTTCAATACAATACCAAGGGACATAAATAAATAATTCTTTTTAATTTTTTGCACAAAGCCAGCAACTTTGAGGGGAGGGTCTAGTCAATTACATTGAACCCAGTGCTCAACTGGTAGTTTCGTTATTGACCGCAAGAGGAAGAAAGGCAAAGTCAACCTCAGGGGCACTTGAAATCAGAATGTAAAATTGGAGGAATGCCATGGAGTATTTTAGCTGGCCATCTGGCCACCCAGGTATTTAATTTGTTGCTCTACTTATTGTCATCCACCATTCTTCTCCATAAAAAGAAATTCTAAGATGGCTAGCAACAGTATTCATCAACTAAAATCAATTTTTTTAAAAAGTAAACAGGTTTTTTTGTGCCATCTTGATAACTACTCATATATGACTAACTGGCCCAAAAGTTTGTTTTGTAATCATGAAGTCTTAGGTTCAGGTCAAAGTATTTTCTGCTATAGCATCAAGCCAACTCAAGCCTTGTGAATAAAATTGAATAGATGGAAAATCATGTGGTAACTCATTGGATAGTTTATATCTAAAACTCAAAGCGCCAGTC
Organism: Octopus sinensis; assembly: GCF_006345805.1. Taxonomy (NCBI): domain Eukaryota; kingdom Metazoa; phylum Mollusca; class Cephalopoda; order Octopoda; family Octopodidae; genus Octopus; species Octopus sinensis. The sequence continues at coordinate 25,259,212 of NC_043010.1, read as the reverse complement.
TTGTTTACAGTGTCACACTGATTCAGAATTTCGTTGAAGTACATTTGTGAAATACTCAGATAGTTGCATCTTTTCAGTAAGGACATAGTTCCAAAAATTGAACAACTGGAGCACTCATTGTCAAATCTGATGTTAAGATTTATTCTGTTAAAACTCGATCCAGATTTCCTTAAGGCTAGTTTTCATCTATATGACAAATTGAATAAGATCTGAATTACATGGCAAATTCAAGTTAATACTCTATAAAAATTTTATGAACTATCAGTCAACTTTATGCAATATAAAACCTTATATTCATTGTAAGATTATGTGTATCATTAATCATTATACAAAGACTGTATATATTTTATGCATGTCACCAGACTTTAAATACATCACATGAATTTATGGATACCAGCAGATAAAATTAACAATATAATTTTTATACATACTATAAGAATGTGTATAATACTTAATAAAAGTACTAATACTTAATAAAAATCACATATTTACACACAAACATACTCGCTCTCACACACACACACATATACAACATAATATAAGTTATATCTATGATAAGAATTAACATGTTAAGATATTGTTATATACCTTACATGACCTCATCTTATTCATCAACTTCATATACACCAAAGCAGTTCATAAAAAAATAAATTTCACAGATCAAAACCACAAAACCTTACATACACTGTAACTAAAAGACTTTATACAGACCAAAACAACATAACATTATACACATCATAACCACAATACTTATACATTCATAGCCATGAGATGTTATTATACACACCATAGCTAAAATACCTAACATAAACCATACATTATATTCACCATAACCACAATATTACACAAACACACACACACACATGTATACCATCTGTACTATCATCATTGTTACATTACCATTGTTGTTGTCATCATCAGTTTTCTGTCTTTTTTTTCCAAGCTGACATGAATTGGATGAAGGCTTAAGGCACTATTTATAACTGAATACATTTATTGTCACTAATCTTTACCTGTTAGTGACAGGAAATGCATCCTTTAACAACAAAACCTTTCACATACTATAAATACATTATATGTTCCACACATTCACATTTATCATAATACCTTATACACACCATACTTGCAAGGCAATTATACACATCATAATTACAGGATATTTACACTTCATAATGGCAAATATGCAATAACTAAAATACTTTATATAGACAAAATATAACATTGTATACATTTAACTATAATCGCAATGCATTATACACACCATAACCACAAAGCATTATCCATTATCAAAAGATTTTATATACACCACAAAACTTTATAATTATCAAGTGTAAATGTTTCAAAGGCTTACAGTATCTTTTAAATTCTACTATTTATTTTTGGTTTCATGACATCAGTCTATCTTAGGTATTAGTAACATTTGTGTATGATCTGGTTCCTACTTCTGACATCTAGGTAAACTGAGAGAAATTTCTGAAGTGGGTTTAAACTAAAAAAATTAAGAGCTGGTAGTTTTGTATCTTATCTATTTTGTTATATCACTTCACATCATAAAACTGTGTGTGTGTACATATATATATATATATAGAGAGAGAGAGTACTTACTCAATATCACTCCGTTTTGTTGCAATCATTAATGCAGTTAGACCTTGATCAAGTGGTATATCAACTGAGACCTTTCTGTAACACATTATGGAAAATTGTTATAGTACATAACCAACAACTTCATGATTGATAATTGTTATTATTTATTATCATCATTCTTCATTGCTCTTTTTTTAAATCATCACTATCATTGTCATTATTCATTATTGCCTACATTATGATGATCATCATTATATGAGGTATGTTCAAAAAGTATCTAGCTTTATTTTTTCCTGCTAAAACTAATGCTGCACCAGCAAAATCCTTTGGGTGGAAGGGTAATGCCACCCTTTCTATGCATGTGTGAAAATTTTAACACCCATAGGTTGTATCAGTTCCCAGCTTTTATGCCTAGAGTACAGACATGTAGTGTGAACTCATTGAATTTTTGTATTCCTACAAGTTGATCAAATGCATTGAACAGAAATCATAAACACATGTTTCATCACCAGTGATGATGGTCTTCATGAAGTCTGGGTCATGGTTTTCACAGTCCAGCATGTCCTGAACGATTTCCAGGATGTGGAGTTGCTTCTGCTACTCTGCTAGGACTTTGGGGACAAATTTTGCCAATACTCTCCACATGCACAGATCCTTCATTAAAATGGAATGCACTGATCCTGTGCTTATTCCCATTTTGTGACCAACTGGATTGTTACACAATGGTCTTCAATGACTATTTGCCAAATCTTCTCAATCAGCTCCTCATTTCAGCTCGTGGATGGCCTGCCTGAGCATACATTACTCTCCACTGAGATGTGGCCATGTTTGAAGCAGTTGTACTACTCCTTGATCTTCATTTTGCCCATAGCATCATTACCAAAGGCCTGCTGAATCTTCTGGATGGTTTGAGTTTGAATATCACCAAGCCTTCGGCAAAACATGATGCAATATCTCTGCTCAATGCATTTGGTCATCTTGTGTGAAGACAAAAATCTGACAAATGAGCATTACATGTCTGTACTCTATGCACAACAGCCAGGAACTGACACAGCTTATTGGTGTGAAATTTTCATGCATGCTCAGGAAGGGTGGTAACAGCTTCCACCCAAAAGATTTTTCCCATGTTTTGACAGGAAAATAGTTAGATGCTTCATCACCATCACTGTTCAACATCCTCATAATCCTTATCATTCATTTACAAAGAATCAATGATTTTTAACTTGAGTCATAGAAATATATTTCCCCAATTGCCCCTTAGAATGATTCTTAAAGGCTGGTGTTTAATTCAAGGTTCACAGTGTTAAAAGGAAAAGTAATAAACTTCTGCCCACTTCTCATGCATTCTAGACAAGGCATTTTGTCAATTTTACAAGAATTATAAGATTTCAGAACTTAAAAACAAAATGTGGTCTCAAATATTAAAGACAATAGGTAGGAAGTTTGGTTGTAACAAATATCTCTTGTTAGTATCATCATTATCATCATCGTTTAACGTCCGTTTTCCATGCTGGCAACCAGATGGCTGCACCAGGCTCCAGTCTTGATCTGGCAGAGTTTCTACAGCTGGATGCCCTTCCTAACGCCAACCACTCTGAAAGTGTAGTGGGTGCTTTTTACGTGCCACCTGCACGGGGGCCAGTCAGGCGGTACTGGCAATGACCTTGCTTGAATCTTTTACACATGCCACCGACAGAGGTGCCAGTGAAGCAATGATCATGCTCGAATGGTGCCCTTTTACATGCCATGGGTACGGAAGCCAGTTGGCTGCTCTGGCAACGATCACAATCGGATGGTGTTCTTGGCACCCTACTAGCACAGGCATAAGTGCCAGTAAGGCGACGCTGGTAACGATCATACTCGAATAGCCTCTCTGTCAACGATCACACTCGTATGGTGCTCTTTGCACCCCGCTAGCACAGATGCCAGTCATCGAAATGATTTTGATTTCACTTGCCATAACAGGTCTTCACAAGCAAAGCTTAGTGACCAAAGAAGGAAAAGCTACGCATAAGTGGGCTGGTTATGCTCCTGGCATAGGCCACGGGTTATGGTTTCATCTGGCTTGCCGGGTCTTCTCGATCACAGCATATTTCCAAAGGTCTCGGTCACTAGTCATTTCCTTGGTGAGGCCTAATGTTCGAAGGTCATGCTTCACCATTTCATCCCAGGTCTTCCTGGGTCTATCTCTTCCACAAGTTCCCTCAACGGCTAGGGTGAGGCACTTTTTCACGCAGCTATCCTCATCCATTCTCACCACATGACCATACCAACGCAGTCGTCTCTCTTGCACACCACATCTAATGCTTCTTAGTTCCAACTTTTCTCTCAAGGTACTTACACTCTGTTGAGTATGCACACTGATATTACACATCCATCGGATCATACTGGTACATTCCGTGCGAGCTTACACATATCCTCAGCAGTTACAGCCCATGTTTCACTGCCGTATACGTATGGTATAATAACAAGAATGACTAAATAGCTCAAATATTGATCCAAAAATTGATAGTTTGCTTTTGTCAAGAACCATCTATCATGAGACAGGCTGGTATCAACAAACCTGGCTACAACATCACAATTTAGACCAATCAGCTAGTGCATCTGCTTCATCAACAGACATGTTTTTTGGGTTAATAAACTGGTATAACAGCCCATTCATCTGCTCAGATCCATTAATGTAAGAAAATTATGAATTCATTTCATTATTAACAAAATTGCAGGATAACATTTAACAATGATTTTACTTACATTCTCTGCTAGGTGATAAATCAATGTAGCTGTAACAAGTTATATCCACTGTAATAAATTGTATGTACAATAGAAGGCTTCCCTTATAATATGAACAAAATAATACACTCAGAAAAGATTATTGTAATCCAGATACCACCATACAGAACAATGACAGTACAACAATCATACCTCAAATTGCAGAGTTTGTAGTTGAGCTGCACAAGAATTACTTCAAATTTACCTGACCACCTTTTACCATCAACCCAGATACCTGACTTTTTCATTCTCAGGAGCTGTTGGTGTTCTTTAGCCACATCATCAAAGGCATTTCTGCTTTAATCATCCCATACACTTCCTTTATGCAATAAAGTAATAACAATGAAAGTGGAAACAATAAATAAATAAAACTTTGTTCTTTACCTAGAAATAATCAGATTCTGAAGTTCCGAAAGATTTCGGTTTTGTACACAATTTTGTAGCTCATCTGTAGAAAAGACAGGGATGAGGTTGTACTTGATAAATAGATGATAGAAATTTAATTATGTAATTTGAAGAGATATAAGCATTTGAGTCATGTGTTAAAAAAGAACCAACTTATAGAAAAAAATGTGAAAATGAAGGAAAAAGAAGACATGTTAATGTTTAATCATAAGTCAAAGATAATTGAGTTGAGCTATTATCAAAACAATTCTAACCATAATCTTCCTATTTCTTACAGACATCTAGGACTATATTAATTAATGTATCAGTTCTGTTTTCAAGAAGTACAGTGGGGTGGATTAAATATGTTCACACACATATATGTGTTCACACAAATTCAAGATACAGACCAGTTATGAACCAACATTCCCTCATGTATACACATTTTTTTCATGCACTCATTTGCTTGTGCATTCACACACACATGCACATACACACATATTCGTTTGTGTATACATGCTTATCCTTACATGCACCCATATTTACTCCTATATATATAGACCAGCATGTAATATTTTCATGTATCCATCCTCACTAAATTACAGACCTCACACAAAATTATCTACTAATACACACATATAACCAGAGAAGTTATATATATATGTGTGTATTTGTGTGAACATATTCTTGCACACGTATACTCAAACACATATATTCTGATATACACACATCTACATACACACCCAAACCATGCACATACAGTGATCAGACAAATAAGCATATCTTAATGATGATTATGATGATGATAAAAGAAATGATGACTATAGTAACGATATCCACATTTGCATTTGCAAATAACCTAAACAAAAAAGTAAAGCTGTATTTAAGATAAGATGCATATATATATACTCATTGATGCAAAGGAGAAAAAGGCATAGAAATACAACTATGTGAGGTTGCTGAATAAAGAGAATGCATAGAAAAGAGAGGGACTTCCTCAAGAAAACTCAACAGAAGAACTTGCTAGGGAGGTTGACAACAATTGAGAGATAACAAGAGTGATTAAGTATATAAAAACATGGAAAGTGCTGGGTCATCAGGGACCATCATTAAGATGTTGAAAATATCCAATGAAATAGCGACACAGTCAGTCTTACAGTCAGTCAAGTAGTAAAAGATGTCATTTCTAATGACCAACAAAGCAGTATCATTATCAACTGCAACAAGAGCGAAGAAAATGTTTTAAAAAGAAGCAACTCTAGAGGCATCAAATTGATTGAACAGTCTATGAAAGTAACAGGAGTTATTGCATAATCAAGAAGAGAATTAGCTTTGATGATGCAGTTCAATTTTGTGACAGAACAAGGCAATACCAATGATACCTCTCCCTATGGAAATTTTTGGTTAAGAATTATCTACCATAGCTAGCAATCTTCCACCTGGTGAAGGCTTTTGGCAGGACACCAATTTCTGTAGTGTTTATGAAGGGATACCCAAAAGAAACTGGAATTTTGCAATATTATTTTATTCACTTAGTTTTACATGTTTACCCTTTTATTGCCTTGAAAGTATTCTCCATATGAAGCAATGCATAAGTCTAGACATGTTTTCCACTGTTCAAAGCAGTTCTGGAACACTTGCAAAATGATGCTTTTTAATACCTCTGTCATATTTTCTTCACCTCTTCCATACCTGCAAAACGTTTTCCTTTAAGGACATTTTTCGTTCGGGGGAACAAAAAATGTCACAGGGAGCAAGATCAGGTGAATAGAGAGGGTGGATAAGCAGGTCATGCCATTTTTGACCAAAAACTGTCTCACACTCAAGGCAGCATGTGCAGATGAAACCACGACTCTCCACTTTGCCACAGTTCAGGACATTTTCGTCTTACCGCATTTTGCAAATGCTTCAGAATTGTCAAGTAAAATGTCTGGTTAACAGTTTGACCAGGAGGAACAAATTCTGTGTGAACAATTCCTTTCACATTGATGAAACAAATCATCATCGGCTTGACATTGGACTTTACTTGACATGCTTTCTTGGGATATGGTAACATTAAATGCTTCCATTGACTTGATTGCTGTTTCATTTCCGGGTCACAGCCATATCACTTTTATCATTAGTGATGACCTTTGAATAAAGGTCCAGATCAATTTTCAAACTGTTCTTTCAGTTCACGACACACATTCAGTCATGACTGCTTTTGATCTTCCTTGAACAAGCAAGGCACAAATTTTGCTGCAACTCTTTACATTTGCAATTCCTCACTCAAAATTCATTGGCAGGAGCTGCAGAACACACCAGTCATATCAACAAGTTCATCATGAATTTTCGTGATGTTTTCATTCATTCATTCAGGAGATGAACAAGGTTGGTCTTCAAGCAACAAGTGACCATTCCTAAAGCATGAAAACCACTTGTAAACTTGTTTTTCACTCATGGTCACATCCTTGTAAGCTGTTTGAAGTATGACAACTGTTTCAGCTGCTGTTTTGCCTAGCAGAAAACAGAATTCATGCTGTTCCTTTGTTTCAGCCATTGCAAAAATTGATGAACAGGGAAGAGGCACTGCAAAACAAAGATGCACAATATGACAGTACGACTTCACATGATGCCACTGGTTGGCAGACTGATGCCTGAGGATCACACCAAGTGGCTTCAAGTGGTGGAAGCCTGAACTACAATGGGCTTGTCTCACAGAACATTTCTGGTTACTTTTGGGTACCCCCTTGCAGATATGTAATGTTTATATCTAGCTCGTGTCTTCCCTTGAAAATCCCTTATGATCAACTACATCATGGTCAACTCATGACTGGAGAACCAAAGAGCAGCTCAAAGATCAACTGAAGTCAACTTTGAAAAGGAGTAATGTCAACCAATAAAAAATGGAAGACTATGTTGGCTGCCACACACTTTGGCAATCTCGTTATTGGATTATTTTATGTGCAACTACCATTGTCTCCTGAGACAAAAGGATGCCAACAAATGTGCTTAGCACCATAGAAATACACACTCTTCTATATATTCCATCTACCACAGAAGCTGTGTATGAAGGATCAAGAAATATAGACACCGAAAACACTTCAAAAAACCCTACAAAGGAAGAAAATAATTATCTGATAAGTATAGAGCTAGTGAGAATAAGTTTGTTGTTGTTTAGCTTCTGATTGAACAGACCTAAAATCAGAATCACTCCAATCTAATCATTCTATCTTTTATCAATCAGTGTACTTAGGCTACATTATCCAATGACTCATTTTTAAAAAAGACAGCAGGGTGTGATTTGAAGATCATCATCAATATCTTTTATTGTGCATCTTCCATGTTGGCACTGGTTGGAAATTTGACAAGATCTGATTGTTTGGAGGATTGTATTCTGCTTTGGAATCATTTTTACAGCTGATACCAGTTTACAAAGTGTAATGGGTACTTTTTTGTGTTACTGCTTCTAGTCTAGGAATCTTTCTGGGCATTTGAGAAAATATATTTCCTTTGTACTCTTAAATTTTATTGCTCCTGTGCATCTGCCACATACAAAGTATATTTTCTTTGTTAATCTCTCTGTGATACCACTGCACCTCTTGTGTCCACAGTTTACATTAACTACAGTGTATAGAATTTCTGCTTACTTTTTTCCTTCATATTGAACAAGGCCATTTTCTATATGGATACAAATTTGTCTGCTTTCTAACTTACTAAAACTTTCGTCTTTGCTAATTTAAACTTTGAAGCCTTTTAATTCTGGGCTTTGCTTCCACATATAGAATTTCATTTTCAATTCTTTTATAGAATCAGCTAATGAGATCATCAGCATATAGCAGATCTCAAAGGCAACCAGCCTTACACCCTTCTGTTATGACCTGATGGACTGTGAGCAGGCAGAATTGTTATCGTGCCAGGTAAAATGCTTAGTGACGTTTCTTCTGTTCTCCTATGTTCAGAGGTTCAGAGTTCAAATACTGCCGCGGTCGACTTTCCAAGTTAATAAAATAAGTACCAGTTGAGTACTGATCGATGTAATGATTAGCCCCCTCTCCACAAATTTCAGGCCTTATACCTATAGTAGAAAGGATTATTACTATTATAACGTGTTATTTCCATTGTATCAGTTTTGATTAATGTGTTAGGTTACTTTCGATTAGTACCGGAGGTCAAGGACGTTCTAATTACGAACGCGTTCGGCAAGATTACCCATTAACGAATGTGCTTCGATAAAAAAATAAAGATAACGGAATGTTTACTTCCTCTACCTTTTTTTAAGACTCAGAGGGTGATAATTAGGAAATTGAGGTGATATTTCTAGTGATGCCATAGAGGCTCTTTCATTGGTTCGATCAAAAAATACCTTGGAGGATCTTTTCTGAAAAGATGCACGTTGTAAAATGAACTAAATTACCAGCGTAAACCATCACAGTGGTTTGACTTTCTCTTCTGAGAGAACTACTTATTAAAGATAAACAAGCAACAAAACAAAAATATAATCTCGACCTACTTGCTGACATTATGGGGTACAGAAAAATCCACCAAAAGAATATATAAACTTCTATGGAGATAGAGTGGGTGGCTAAGTTAAGTAAGTGGATAAAGATGACAATTACAAGTCTTTCTTTCCACCTGTAAAGAGCTGGAAACTTAGTCGTTAGAACTTGCACATTACTGGCAGTTAACGACAAAAGCTACTCAGAAAATTCCTAATAAGACGCTGAGAAAGTATACACGTGTTATGTTACATAGACATAAACTATGTAAATACACACACATCTCTATCACACATTACATTTGTCTTCTATTTTAATCTTGCATTTTCTCTTTGTATGTCCGTTTGTCGGTCTGTACATGTCATTCAAGTTGTCCTGTGGTTTCTAAGGGAGGTCACTATATGTCAACAAAGCAATAGTCTCATTGCAGCTTCACTACATAAACTGAACTTCCCGTTATAAGGTGAAAAGAAGAATGTGAAGTTAAGGCGACTGTACCAGTAAACCGACGATAGAGGTTAATATTGTGTACATATACAATATTGGAACCATACAGTGTGTTTTTAACATGAGAAACAGTAACAAAATTACAGGAAATACTGTAAATACCGTACAGATATATTAAATTAAAAAAATATATTTTATAAAATTATTTAACATTAAATGTATAAAAATCAAAGAGTATTGTTACCCATTGTAAACGACAGATGAGTATTTTGTGATAGAGGTGATGGCAGGGAGTATAACTTGTCATTTTGTATTGTTAGAGCTATGATGCTACACTAGTACCTTGTCTCACACTCATACAAATCTCAGGTGACTGAAGAGAGATTAAATCAACGGTTGGTGTGTCATCAATATCCACAGTATCATCAACATCTGCAGAATGGTTGGGACGAATTGGCTTGAGGAATGAGTCAATAGTTGTTTACTTGCTAATTCTAATTCTGGATAATGAGTTTCTTTAAAGTTCTGAAATGTTTGAAGAAATTTTCCCGGTTTTTATGCACCAAAGAATGAATCTTTAAAAAACCAGTAATTAAAGATATTCACGCTGAACAAGGATTTCCCATGATTTTTTGGAAATACAGTAATGCACTGGTAGCTGGTGCATTATCACTTTCAAAACTCAGTCATACTGATATTTGAACTAACTTTAAAAAGTGTATGTATGTCTGCTTCTGTGCAACAAAACACTGGAATCAGGTGTAGTAGCTTCATTCTTAAAAGTTTGAGTATGTAGCATGGCTCAGTGATATCCTCACTGAGAGATATATTAGAAATAATGTCATAGCAGATAAGTTAACTTTTGGCCGCTATTTGGACCCTGCTGTGTCCACTGCTCTGATTGGTTGGCATTGGCATAGTCTTTCTCTTGACTTATTTCGCGCAACGTGTGAACAAACCAATCAGAACCTTCCAATAAGACCACGTGACACAGTCTTTTGGATTTTCTTCTGGAGCCTCTAGCAGGTTATAAAAGGTGCCAGCAAATCACTATTTTTCGTCTTAGGTTCTAGTCACTCTAAGGACTAACCTCTGACCACAGAGCGACTCAACCAGTTCCAGTTCCAGCAACAGCTAACATGCAGCAACTTAGGACCGTTCTCCTCTGTCACCATCATATTAACCGTTGCCATCACTACGGTCGATTTCAACGATACGTACACAATATTCGCCCAATTTCTCTGTTTGTGACTACTTCACTAAGGTTAACAGTCCAGAACTACCTGCAAGAATTCCTATATCAAGTAACCTGGCACGGTTGCTTTATTTTCATTTTGCATATATTTCAATTGCTGCTTATTTGTTATCGTGAGTTCGTCTCTGTTTGTGTTATTTGTGTCATTTGAACTGTTGTCTTGAGACATACAGTAATTTTTGCCCTACGGGGCCGAAAATTTCTGCATTTGTAAAAATTATTTCTTGTCATTTGTGACAAGGTGCTTTTTTGGATTACCATGGAGTGCGACCTTGCATCGAGAAAAGATTTTCCCGAGATGGGAACAAGCAACAACAACAGCAATAAAGGAAATGAAAAGGATAAACCAAGTTTTTCGGCAGCCATAGGAGGCAATGTAATTGAACTGGAAGTAGCGATGGACAAGCTCTTCAAGTTCAGGAATTTGATAGTGAAAAAATGGAGAGGAAACAAAGTTAGTACCACCACCGGAAATGGTGTAGGCAATTCGTGAAAGAACGGTTGTATACAAAGTCTTTAACGAAGTGCTACAGTGGAAGCACATTTCGAGTCGGCTAACGTAGCAAAAGAGATCACCACCCAGACCTTGAAAAATGAGGAAATTATGTTGCTACCGACATACTTAGGCCGGCGAACAGCAAAAATATCAGTAGAAGACATACCAGCCGGGTATGATGTAATGTGGGCAGCAACGGCAGCCGAATACGACATGGAGGCAAAGTTAGCTATACTAAACATGAGAATGAAGGAGGCTACGAACTGGAGGGGCCAGAGTTTAGAGATGGCTGTCCAAGGGGACAACCAAACCCTCGAAAGTTTGCCTGATAGGATCTCCGTAGGGGAGGGACATACAATTCATGTGTCGGTAGAGGGATGTAAGCCCAGAGGTTTCAGAAAAAAAAACAACAGTTGAAGTCCCTCCCCAAAATGCAGTGAGACAGAAGTGCGGTAATATAACAAAAGAAAATGACAATGACAAAAAAAAGCAAAATGAAAAACAAAAAGAGGAAAAAAAACAAAATGAAAAACATAATGAAGAACAGAAAGAAGAAGAAGAAAAGAAAAAACAAAAGGAAAGCGACCAAATGGAATTTACAACTGTGACATACAAGTGTAAAAAAGAAAGCACCCCGGACTCCCCTCCCCAAACAAAAAGAAAAACCGCAAACATGCAAGAACAACAGCAAAAAATTCCCCAATCCCTCCCAGCTAACACTACATTTGTAGGTCAGCTTTTTAACAACCCCCACCCCACTGTGTTAAAAAACAGACAAAATAATATCGTTCAATGATAAAAACGAAAAAGTAATTCATTTAATCAGGGCTAATAGCCATATAAAATTTTTAAAAGTAAGTAAATCATTTTCTTTTCTTCAATGATTAAGTTAGGTTGTTTGAATGTACGTGGAATGGGGTTGAGATGGAAACAAGCTTGTTTTCTGAACGACCTCATGACACATAGAATAGATGTTGTTATTGTAACCGAGTCCAAGATGAATGGACCTCAAGCGTTCTCGCCTCTTCTGGATGGTTACGAGAAATTTATTTCTCCTAGCCGAGGAGTAGGTGCAGGCGTGGCAGTCCTTATCAGGAAGAACTTGGATTTACAGATAAGTACTGTCCTTCTGGACCAAGAAGGCAGGCTGGTTGTACTAGATGTGACTCATGTGAGTAAACAGTCCTTCAGGTTGGTATCTGTCATGGGAAGTGTAGGCAGTCTGGTTTTTACTGGAACCTTGAGCACTTTCTAGTGATGTCTAAAACGTTAGTTCTGTTAGGGGACTTCAACACAATCCTCGAAGCGTGGGTCGATAGTGTGGGCTCAACTGATAGAAAAGGGAATTCTTGCCTCAAGGGTCTACTAGAGAGCTATAATCTAGTAGACCGTTACCGACTGGATGAGCCGAACATTCCACAGTGGACGTGGAGTAACAACGATGGCTCACACAGATCGTACCTAGATAGGGTATTTATTAAGGAAGGAGATAAGAATAGTGTTAGTTGTCCACGATTTTGTATTGTGCCTTACACGGATCACAAACTTGTGACGTGTGAGGTACATGTAGATAAATGTCATAGACATAGACCTGGGTACTGGAAAATGAACAAGTCTATTTTGACTTGTGAAGCTTTCCGTACCCGGATTAAGGAGTTAGTTCAGAGGGCATTATGTGGCACCATAATTAACAATAGATGGTGGAACGCCCTCAAAAGAGCCATTTGTTCAGAGTCCATTAGATTTAGCAAGCAGCTAAGTTTAGATAGGACTAGAATAGAGGGTGATTTAGTGAAGAACTTAGACGAGGCAATGGAATCTGGCTCTGCATCTAGAGTGTTGGCAGCGAGAACGGTCTTGTACTGCTACCTCAACGCCAAGCATGAAGGCTGCAGAGTCAGAGCCAAGCTACGCACAGGGAAGCAAAAAGGTATTAATGTTGCTGGATGGGCACGTCGTGTGGAGAGTCAGAGAGGTAAAAAGTCCTCTATAAAGTCTTTAACGGACAAACGGGGACGCAAGATCTATGGACAGGAGGAGATTCAGAGTCTTTCACCAGCATTTTGCTCAGTTGTTTGGGGCGAGTGGTCCGCTTGAGCATGGGGAGCCCTTAAGGGACTTCCTAGCCAGTGGACCGCGACTTTCAACACGTGAGGCTGAATGCTGTGAAAGACCGATCACTCCCAAGGAGGTAAGAGAGGTGTTGGCCAAGAGCGCCGGGAATGGATGGTCTGCCCTATGAGTTTTATCGTTGTATGCCGAACTTGTTCGCGGAGATACTGGCGGGTGTCTATGCAAACTGGCAACAGAACGGGAGGATTCCCAGTGCTGTGAGCCGGGAAGTTGTGACACAGGTCCAGAAAGACCCGAGCAAGGGGGATGGTATCAGTAATTATAGGCCCATAACTCTACTTAATGTAGAGTTAAAGATTTTGGCCAAGGTGCTAGCCAAAAGGTTGACGGTTGTCGTGAAGAAACTTGTCGAGAAGGCACAGACATGTGCAATCCCAGGCAGGTCGATTCAGGATAATCTCCACCTTCTATGCTACACCTTAGATAGGGTTGGGAAATTAGCCGGCAAAGGAGGGGCATTGGTCCATTTAGACCAAAGTAAAGCATTCAATAGGGTAGACTATCGGTACCTGGGGGCGGTCCTTGAAGCGGCTGGGCTGGGCCCTGGCTTTCGCGGGTGGATCTCCGCTATGTACAGCGGCATCAAATCCACAGTCCAGATAAACAGCTACCTAACAGAGCCGTTTTCGATCAAGCGTTCTGTTCGTCATGGGTGTCCCTTGTCTCCGCTTCTGTTCGTTTTGGCTCTTGAGCCATTACTATGGAGGTTGGAGAAGTTATGAGGCAACCCAAATGAAATCGGATGCGGTAGGTCTGTTTCTGCCTCTGCGGATGACGTCACTCATTGTGTCTAATGAAGCACAACTATCTCATAGAGAAGGTGCTCTCTAAAGATACAAAGCAGTGGCAGGGGCAAAAGTTAACAAGGACAAGTCCATTGGTTTGCGCCTCGGCACCTGGAGGAACAAGCCAAAATCGTCCAGTGTCGTCAGACACTAGATAGATGGTCCTGTTAAGTTGCTCGGAGTTTGGTTTGGTTTGGTCCGGGCTCCCAGGCGGAGAAGAATTGGAGTGAGGTAGTGAACAAGGTGGAGGCCATAGTCCTTGAAGGGCAGAGCGGAGGTGGTGCAGGTGTTTATAGCATCTGTAATCACCTACCGCCTGTCCGTGGTGCCTTGCCCCGATTTGTGGCTAAACAAGTTGGAACGAATCCTCTTCCGCTTTTTGTGGAAGGGAGGAAAGCCATTTGTGAAGCGCTCCATTTGCTGCCAGGAACTGTTAAAGGGTGGATTGGGGATGCCTTGGCTGAAGATGCGCAGACATTCGTTGAGGCTGAGACATCTCTAGTGCCACCTGGAGGGTGATAGGGTGTGGAGTCCACTGGCAGAGAAGTTTCTGCTGCGACCGGCCTCCTTGGAGAGATTTAAACCCGGTCTCATTAAAAGATGAAACCTGACTTCATGACAGAAGGAGTGCCATCAGGCACTCTGGCTGATCCACAAGGCAGGCACAAAGCCAGCAGCAGGAATACCACCTCGGTGTTCTATAGAGGGCTGGTAGAGGAAAAAACGATGACATCCTAGGAGGGGCTCTGGGGTTCGATGAGAACCAACTCGCCAACCTGTTTAAAAAAACTTTCAGGCCAGGATATTTGGATAACTTCCAAAAATCCCGGACATGGCAGTGTTATAGGAACGCTTTACCTGATCGAGATAAGTTATCCAGACATGGAGTATCAGTGTCACCAACGTGTCCAAGATGCGGGGTGGACAAGGAAACTGTCCAGCATGCTATTGTACAATATCGTGAGCTATCTAGCTTGATAAGTTACGTCGAACACGTGCTGTCACATCTAGGACGAGTACAACTGTCAGCTGAATCTATAATAAAGATGATATGTTTTTATTGTACGGTTGTAGTACTGAAAGAGTGTGTTTGGAGAACGAGAATGGAAGGTTCGGTGAAAGGGTCCTTCATCTCTGGCCCCAGTTTGCTGTCTTACTTCAGATACCATCTGAAGAGCAAGATGGGGTTGGAGAGGAAGACCCTGCCACCGAGAGAATACGAGAAACGATGGAAGGATGTGATGAGTGATGAAAGGAAAAGATCGTTGCTGGGCTTTATAGGCTGCCGGGTTCGATCTCTTAATCTTTTTGTTCGTTTTTCTTTCTTTGTTTTCGTTTTATTTTTTAAAAAAGTTCTATATAAAGGAAAATTTAATCGTTATATAAAATATTTTTTAAGTAAATTTTTAACATGTAACTCATTCGAACTCATATAACATTTTTTGTCTTTTGTTTGTCCTGTATTGTCCCATTCTGTATAAGATCGTCTTTGAAAATCATGATGTACAATACAATGCTGTAAAGTGCCAAATGAGGGCCACTCAAGTTGTGTTGGATATAATGGTTATTTTCACAATGTGCTATGTTGCCATTCTATAACTAAAAAGTCACTCTAATATGAGTTTGTTAAAGGTCTGACTGAGGCAAACTTTGTGACATTTTCCATAGATGCTTCAAAACAACAACAACAACTAAAAAATGTTAAAGGGATATCTTATATGATTCAATACTGCATTCTTGATCAGAGAATAAAAGTGAAATTTTGAGATTTGCATACTTATTTCAGATGAGATGGTTTAAGCTCAGGCACTGACAAACAGAAAAACTCGTTTGCTTTTGTAGAGCCAACTGAGTAGTAAGTCCCAATTGAATGCCACAGTTTATTAATGAAAACACTATGATTGTGAGCCAAACATCTTAATAATTAGGCCACATACCTTCACACACACAAACATCAGAATAAAAAATTATTTGCTTAGCCCAGTATTCTAACTTGGTTTGGGTACTGGGTTCATGATCACAAATTTGTGAGTTCAGTTCCTGGAACTAGTTGTGTGTTGTGTTCTTGAGAAAAGTGCTTCATTTCAAGTATCTCCAGTTTACTCTGCTGAAAACGAGTACCAGCAGATTAGGGGTGCAGCCCTCTCTCCTTCATGCTGTTACATCCTGGATGTTCAGCCAGATCAAGGGAGGGAAAGCTGAGAGATTTTTATGGTTGCTCATAATTGCATAGGCACTTAAAACAATTAGTAAAGGTATGATACATGCTCCTAAGTCATACTGCTTGTAAGTGATGGCTATAATTTTATTGTGTGTGTGTGATAGATAGATAGATAGATAGATAGATAGATAGATAGATAGATAGATAGATAGATAGATAGATAGATAGATAGATTAGAGAGAGAGTGAGAGTATATGTGTCTATGTATAAGGCAGTAAAGAAAGTGTAAGTGCAACACAGTCTTATATCAATCCCACTCACATCCACTAAAAGAATGAAGCACAGAAGGAGAATTTGAAATAAAAACTGAAAAAGAAGGAAGACAAGAAGAAAGAAATCTGTAAAATATTGACAAAACAGAAATAATAGTAAGTTCCAGAGGAGTATGGTAGTTTATTAGTGAAGAAAAATAACTTTATTTCCAACAATACTATTGGAATATGTTAAAATTGTTTCAATTGGTTTTGTAAGAATTTTACAGGATAGAATTATATTACAGGTCAAGTTGTCCCAAGAAAGTTGTCTACTTCTGTTCAACTTTGAGTTTTTGAGGATAGAAAAGTATACAAGATTCAGTGACACTGAAGTCATATGTTTCAGAAGCACAGGTCTAATTACAGAGATGTAACACTCTCACCAATGTCCAGTAGATTATTTAAGAGAGACAAAGCAGGCAAAAGGTGATTCTGTCCATTGCATGTGCACATTGAATTGTAAGATATAAAGACACAGAAATAAAGAAAGATATGGAAAGGCCACTCCAACTCCACTTCCAGCTTGTTATCACAATTCTGATAAATTAGAATAAAGATGTTTATGAGTAAACAAAAATATATATATCATAACACCACACACACATATATATATATATATATCAACCATGCCAAAAATATTTCAATCACTTATATTCCCAAAGTAATTGTTCATATGCAGTCGTATGTTTATGAGCATCAACATACTAATATACTCAAATTAAGAATATAAATCTATCTGTCTGTACATACGTATGTATGTTATTTTATTAGAGCTGAAAAAAACTGTTACTCAGAGTTTCATGTAACTCTTTAGCAGACAGTTGTGTGATAATACAGACTAATAAAGAAATTTTTATTATTTAAAATGTCTGATAAATGGTTACAGGAGACTCTGAGTAATAGTTTGTGAAGAGTTTTGGGTTTTTAATCGAACAATATTTTTATTCTACCATATGTTTTCAAGTACTATTTTTTCCACCTTGCTTTGCACCATGCCAGCATGGAAGCTGGATGTTAAAAGATGATGATGATGATGATATATGTATGTGTGTGTGTGTGTGTGTATATATATATATATATATATATATATATATATATATATATACATAATAATACAGAAACATATGATATTTATTATTTCAACACATACAGACATTTCATCAAATTGGTATCACAAATACATAACAGCTATAGAAACATTATATAATCTTGTAATTCAAAGATTATATGTATATCATTATCATCATATACGTATATATGCGTACATGCATGGAAGATAGATGTGAAATGATGATGATATATATATATATATATATGGAGATATGCTGTGCTTGAGAGACCTGATAAGCCAAGTGAGATCATAGCATGTGGCCTATGCCAGTGGATGTAACCAGCCCACTTATGAAAACCCCTCATTCGTTTGACAATAAACTTTGCTTGCGAAGACCTATTGAGGCAAGTGAAATCAAATCAAAATCACTGACATGGCTGATGACAGTACTGCCTGATTGGCACTCATGAATGTTAAAAGCACATCTGAGCGTGATCATTGCCAGGGCCACGGATTGGCTCACATGTCGGTGGCACATAACAAGCACCATTCGAGTGTGATTGTTGCCAGCATCGCCTTATCGGTACAAGTCCCAGTGGCATGTGAAAAACAAGATTCAAGTGTGGTCATTACCAGTGCTGCCAGACTGGCTCCCGTGCAGGTAGCACGTAAAATACACCTTTTGAGTGTGGTCATTGCCAGAACCACCTAATTGACCCTCGTGCTGATGGCATGTAAAAGCACTCATTGCACTCTTGGATGGTTGGCATTAGGAAGGGCATCCAGCTGTAGAAACTTTGCCAGATCAGATTGAGCCTGGTGCAGCCTTCTGGCTCACCAGTCCTCAGTCAAACCATCCAACCCATGCCAGCATGGAAAACGGATGTTAAATGACAATATATATATATATACACACACACACATACTGAAAGAGAGAAAATGGATGTATGAATAATTTATTTGTATGATATAAAGATGTTGAAATTTTTTAAAAACAGCAATACAAATAAATTATAAGTTGTAGAGCTAAAAAAAATGGAAAGTGTGAAAAAACGAAAATGGGAGCTGTGAAAAAAATCTACATATATGTTTCAGTTCTAGCCCCTAGTTGATATGCAATTCTAAGCATTTGATTAAATGCTAAGAAAGGTACTATTTTTAACTATATGGGGCAGAACTTCTTTAAGGTCATTATGAGCTTATAGAACTAAGTTTAACATTTTTCTTTGAAGGATGCATACAAAATATTAATATATATATATATATATATATATATATATATCATAGCAGACGATGTAATTAAGGGTTATAAATGAGATGAACCCAAACTCAGTTACTGGCTCTGATGGATTCCCAGCAATCTATCTAAAATCATGAAGATGCTGTGCACCTGCAATGTGAGTTAGATGAAACACACAAGTGGGCTAAGAAGAATAACATGCAGTTTAATGCTGAAAAGTTTCAAGCCCTATGCTATCAGCATGCAAAACTAAATGCAATACCAATAAAATACACTGGACCTGGAAGGATTGCAATTCCAGAGACACAGTCAGTGTGAGACTTTACATGAGTAATGATGCATCCTTCTATGTACATGTTGCTAAGATGGCAATGAAATGCAAACAGCTGACTGGATTCTTAGAACTTTTAAATCTTCTGGAGGGCATTTATCCTAACCCACTTTGACTATTGCTCCCAGCTATGGTCACCAGCCAGTGTAAAATTAATTGCAGAACTTGAGGCAATCCAACAAAGATACACGAAGAAGCTGGCCTCTATGCAGCATATAAGCCACTGGGAAAGACTCAAGAAATTGAGACTCTATTCCATGGAGTGCAGGTGGGAAAGATATACTGTAATATGCATCTGGAAGATCCTGGAGGGACTTGTTCCAAACTTTGGCATTGTGAGTTACACTAATGCTAGAACAAGGCACCACTGCATAGTGCCAAAGATTCCAACTTTGCCATCAAGATATAGGACAAGATACTGCAACAGCTCTTCAATATCCTCCTGAAGGACTTGAGATACCTGCATGGAGTGAAACCAGGTATCTTCAAAACGAAACTAGATCTCATACTTTCAAGAGTCCCAGATGAACCAACTTCACAGCAGGAAGTGCAAATGAGGGCAGTGGCATCAAACTCCCTTATGTACCAAATGTCAAGTTCCAAAATGAATTAGTGACGTAAAAGTTATATACCAAAACCATATGGCAGTGCCCCAGCATGGCCACAGCTCATGCACTGAAACTGGTTCAATTCAATTCAACTCATGTATATATATATATATATATATATGAATACCACCCCACCACCCTACCTCTCCAATGCACCATTCTCCAAGCCTTCCGACGACTCCAGTCTGACCCCTCCTCTTTGCACATATTCCCTAACCGACCGCTCCCCTCCTTCAAACAAGCCCACAACCTATGAGACCTCTTGGTCTACAGCTTCTTCCCTAACCCAACCTCCCAACCCAGCTTCTTCCCCTGCTCCTGCCGCACTTGCCCTTACCTCTCCAACACCACCCTCCTCACTAGCACCCATCATCGACCATATCACATCACCAACTCCTTCACCGGCACTTCTACCAATGTCATCTACTGCATCTCCTGCTCTCTCTCTCTCTGCCCGTCTCTATACATCAGGCAAACAGGACACTGCTTGGATGACTGGTTCGCGGAACAGCTTTGAGACATCCGACTCGGCAATGACACCCGATCTCGCAATATTACCACTCTACCGGTCACTCCTTGCAATACCTGTCTGTGTTCAGATTGTCCTTGTATCCGGACTCCTGTTTGCGCTGTGAACAGGGATTAATCTTCTCTCTTCGCTCCTTTGTGCCACATGGGCTCAACTCTCCTCCACTCTTCATCTAACCTCCTCCCCTCTCCTCTTTCCGCCTCACACGTACTTCCTCCCACCCACCTCTCCTCTCTTGCTCTGACTCCTATTTCTTCTCTTCACTCCTACTCTCCTTCTCTCTTCTCTTACCCACCTTCTCCCTTCCCCCTTCATTCTCACCCCTCCCTCGTAACCCCACCCCACCCCATCCTTTACACCCACTTGCACATACCCCACCCTCAGCCTACCGACATACCCACCTCTCTCCTCACCCTTGCTTTCCCTACCTCCCAACACCATCACACACTACACCATAACCACCATACCACACAACACCACCACCACACACACTAGCACTACACATACACACATGTCAAGGTCACTAGCCCTCTTCCACACACACATACATACTCTTATACACATGCACACACACCTTCATTTTGGGGTCACCACTACTTTATTATTTCCCCTTCTTCCTAGCTCTCCTGTGTGACCCCTCTGTCTGGCATTTGCCATGAGAGATCACTAGCCACTACACATTCTTTATTTTCTCTCCTTGTTTCTTTCTGTGGAATAGCGTAGGCTCAAAACGTTAAAGACTTTTTCATTTCCTGAGCGTTAAACTAATATATCTGTTTGTTGTCTACACTACTTGTCTTCATCTTTTGTTTTTTTGTGAATTCTCCCTATATATATATATATATACAATCAAAATAAGCAACAGGATATTGAGAAGTGATACAGTATGACCATTTTAAGTGGCTCCATTTAATTGAACAATGCAATCATTACATCATTTTAAATGCAGGGCTATCATCAGCTGCACAAATAAATAGAATTTTAATCAGTTGGACACATTAATATAATTTTTCTCAAATACTTTAACAGAGCAAGAAGATGGAAGAAGACTAGACCTCTGTCTGTTTGGAATGAAAGGCAAGAGTGAGTTGATAGGTCATAAATATTGTCAAGATATTAGGAGTAGTAAATTGGGTATAAAGTAACTATTTATAAAGGAGGCTGGGTAGGGGAAGATGTTAATTACCAGTTAAAGGGGCAGGACGCTAATAAAACCTATGATATTAATGCAGAGAAAATTTTATTATGTGGTACTATGGGTGATTGTTTATAAACAATATTGTTATGTTGTACAGAGATAAAATTTAAGATTATCAAAAGTGATATCATAACCAAAATAGGCAAAATGTGTGTATATATCAATTTTCAACATTAAAAAGGAAAGATTACATAGAATCAGTTTAATATTCATTCATGTACTTAATTAATTATTTACTTATTAGGTGGTTTCTATAAAGACTGCTCAGGGCATTTACTTATGGAATACTGGAAAGATAAACATGCTACGAGGGGCGTTCAATAAGTAATGCCCCTGACCCACTTCATATAGCAGTAGAGCAATGAAACTTGGCACAGTTATTAGTCTTTTTCTACATAGGAACCACCCAGAGTTACGCATTTCTCCCATCGTTTGATGCGGCTCTGGAGACCGTTTTTGTAGAAGAACACAGCTTGGTCCTCCAGCCTCAACGTGACTTCAGAAATCAAGGCTGCATCATCTGGGAAACGCTTTCCTTTCAAAAACAACTTCATGATTGGGAAGAGGTGAAAATCAGAGGGTGCAAGGTCAGGAAAGTAGGGGGGATGGGGAGGAGTTCATAGCCATACGCCTGTGCTCCTGATCTGGCGACAAGCGAGTTGTGGACCGGAGCGTTGTCCTGCAGGAGGAGGATGCCTTTGCTGATCTTGCCCCGCCTCTTGATTTTGATAGCTTCTCTTAATTTCCTCAAAAGTGAAGCATAATAGGCTCCTGCAATTGTGGTACCCTTTGCCAGGAAATCTGTCATCACTACTCCGTCCTGGTCCCAGAAGACTGTGAGCATGACCTTGCCAGCGGAGGGCTGCACCCTTGCCTTCTTTGGAGGGGGTGAGTCACGGTGCTTCCACTGCATTGACTGGGCTTTGGTCTCTGGATCATCGTGATGGACCCAGGTTTCATCCTGTGTAATCAGTCTTTTGAAAAATTTTGACTCATCTTCTTGGCACATCTCCAAATTCACCCTTGAGCACTCGACGCGTTCTTGCTTCTGGAAAGGCATGAGCAACTTGGGAATCCATCTGGCAGACACCTTTTGCATATGCAAATGGTCATGAATGATAGTTTCCACAGACCCGGTACTAATCTTGACCTCATGGGCTATTTGGCGAATAATTATGCATCGATCTTCCAAAATGGCAGCCTCAACTTGACGGACAGATGCCTCATCAATGGCAGAAGGGGCGACCAGATCTGGGAGCTGTTTCCACAGAGTTCCGACCATGTTTGAATTCACGATGCCAGCGTTTTACAAGGTCATATGATGGGGCATCATCACCATAAGTTACTTTCATTTCATCAAAAGTCTCCCGTGGTGTGCATCCTTTCAAATACAAAAACTGGATCACTGCTCGACACTCAACAGGCTCCATTTCACACTTGATTCGGTTCAAACACCTGTAAATCAGAAACCGCAATTAATTCAGAGCTGTAATTTGCCACTTACTCTATAGAGATATAAATGATTGTACATGCAAAATTTCAGCTAGATCAAACAACT
The DNA here is from genome assembly GCF_006345805.1 of Octopus sinensis. NCBI lineage: Eukaryota > Metazoa > Mollusca > Cephalopoda > Octopoda > Octopodidae > Octopus > Octopus sinensis. The sequence goes on along the minus strand of NC_043010.1, from coordinate 25,235,891 downwards.
GCAAGTGGGTCAGAGGCATTACTTATTGAACATCCCTCGTATCTATGTATTAACTATAAGCCAAGACTCAGAAAAAATAATGATGTGTACAGATACACACACATATTTATCTATGTGCACACATGTACACATACACAAATATTTATACGTTTATATGGATAAAGTATAACCATCTCACATATACTTCAACTAAAAAGTATCTATTTACAAACAAGAAAGATAACAATTTATAAGGGATAAGAGGTTAATAGGTTATGCACATATATGCATATATACATATATACAAATATTTATACATCTATATGAATATAGTATAACCATCTTGCATAGACCTAAATAGCTGAAAATCTCTATTTAAGGTAAGGATATCAAAATGAGAAAACAAAATAATAAGAATATATAGAAAATTATAAGAAATATATATAACCTACATTTAAAGAGACAAGGTATTAAAATTTGAGGTAGGAAAGAGATAAAGGTAACCTGAAAAGAGAAGGTAGTAGGTATGGGCTTAGTGAGGGCAGTTAGAGATATTCAGACCAAAGAAATTTTATAAGTTGCAATGTTACAGGTACTGTTATATGTATGATTTTATAGTTTCTAGGGAGTAAATAATGAGGAGACTTACTTACATAAAAGCCATTACAAATATACATAATACGATCATAGAAAGGAACAAATAGTTTAATCACAAAAAATATGATGAAGTCAGACTAGCTAGGCAGGAGTTTTCGTTGAATAGTAATTACATATAGCACACCACATACCATAACATCATCATCATTGTTTAACATCTGCTTTCCATGCTAGCATGGGTTGGACGATTTGACTGAGGTCTGGCGAACCAGATGGCTGCACCAGACTCTAATCTGATCTGGCAGAGTTTCTACAGCTGGGTGCCCTTCCTAACGCCAACCACTTCGAGAGTGTAGTGGGTGCTTTTACATGCCACCGGCGTGAGGGCTAGTCAGGCAGTACTGGCAATGTCCATGCTCAAATGGTGCTTTTTATGTGCCACCTGCACAGGAGCCAGTCCAGTGGTACTGGCAACAACCTCGCTTGAATGTTTTTTTTTTCACGTGCTACCAGCACAAGTGCTAGTAAGGTGACGCAGGTAACGATCACGCTTGAATGGTGTTTTTAATGTGCCATTGGCATGGAGGCCAGCTTGTTGCTCTGGCAACGATCTCACTCTTATGGTGCTCTTAGCGCTCCACTAGCCAGTCATCGAATTTGATTTCGATTTTGATTTCACTTGCCTCAACAGGTCTTCGCAAGTAGAGTTTAGTGTCCAATGAAGGAAAGGTATGCATAAGTGGGCTGGTTACACCCCTGGCATAGGCCACAAGGTTATGGTCTCACTTGCGCTTGCTGAGTCTTCTCAAGCACAGCATATTTCCAGAGGTCCTGGTCACTAGTCATTGCCTCAGTGAGGCCCAATGTTCGAAGGTCACGCTTCACCACCTCATCCCAGGTCTTCTTGGGTCTACCTCTTCCACAAGTTTCCTCAACTGCTAGTGTGTGGCACTTTTTCACAGGGCTATCCACATCCATTCTCGCCACATGACTATGCCAGCGCAGTCGTCTCTCTTGCACACCACATCTGTTCAATCTTTCACTCAAGGCACTAACACTGTTGAGTATGCACACTGACATTACACATCCATCGGAGCATGCTGGCTTCATTCCTTGTGAGCTAACGCATGTCCTCAGCAGTCACGGCCCATGTTTCACTGCCATGTAGCATGGCTGTTCATACACATGTGTTGTACAGTCTACCTTTTACTATGAGCGCGAGGTCCTTTGTTACCAGCAGAGGTAAGAGCTCTCTCAACTTAGCCCAGGCTATTCTTATTCTAGCAGCTACACTTTCAGTGCACCCTCCCCTGCTACTGACTTGGTCACCTAGGTAATGGAAGCTATTGTTACTAACCACCTGCCGTCGTTCAAACTCTTCGGAAAACCTGGGACCCTACCAAGTCGAGCGACGACAATTTACCGGCCTTATCGATTGGCGAACTCGCCACAGACCCAGGGAGAGAGAGAATTTGGTGGGGGAAAGGCGACAGCGAACTTGGCAGCCGGCGACCAGAAATAACAACAACAACAACCGGAGGAAGAGATACAGAGAGACACGGCGGAAGGCAATTTGGCTTACATTTAACAACAGTTTATACAATTATTACAACATCAAAGAAATCAAAGAAAATGCAAGAAAACAAGAAAACAACAAATCAAAGCAATTAAACAGTTCACGTCGAATCAAAACAAATAATGTTCACATTAACGATACAGTTCAATGTTCAAATCACATTAAAGTCTTTCTCTTTCTTTTTCAACACGCATCAACAACTCTGTAACACAATTCACAATGTTCTTTATAATCTAATTTCTTTTTCCCTTTAGCACTGTTCTTTCTTTTTCCTCTTTCCTTCTTTTTTCACATCAATTCTCTTTTTAGTTCAGCACATCAAAATACAACAACCAAAACACAAACAAAACTTTACTGAACGTTCTTTCCTGTCTGCAACAATTTCAGAAAACTACTACCGTAATCGCCATGCCCTCTCGCCGCAATCTCTCTCAGTTCTTTAATCTTCTCTGCCTGTCTTCCTCTTTCACGTTCACTGTCACAGCAGAAACAACCTGTTACTAACTCGCTCTGTCCTCAACTGTCCAACAGATTCATATCTCCTGCTTTTTAAGGGGTGTTTCCTTGAACTTTCTTTTACCTGAAAAGGGTCGAAGGTCTCCCCAGAACTCATCAATCCACCTGAATCTGACAGGACAAAGGATTTATTCACAAAATTCGGTCGCAAGCACTGTCCCTGAATTGAGCCCCATAACACTATCAACTACTTCTAGTTTTTTTCCCTGGAATGTGGCGGAAGTTGTTCTCTGCACATTTTCAGTGTTATTTATTGCTCCCAAGCATCTGCCACATACAAAAACTATCCTCCCAGTTAGCCTTCTTTGATATTGCTGCACCTCTTATGTGTCCATAGCTGACACTGGGTATAGAGTTTCTACCTATGCCTTTTCTACAGATCGAGCAGGGCCATCTACCTGAAGGGATTTATGGTTTGCCTGCCTTCCTACTTATTAGGACTTTGGTTTTAGCTAGGTTTACTCTAAGGCCCTTCAATTCTAATCCTTGTTTCCATACTTGAAACTTCTCCTCTAATTCTGATAGTGACTCAGCAATTAGAGCAAGGTCATCGGCAAAGAGGAGCTCCCAGGGGCATCCTGTCTTGAATTCGTCCGTTATTGCCTGGAGGTCTATGATAAATAAGAGGAGGCTACCTCTACCCTAATATATGCAATGCAATTCAATTCACCATATAACTCAATATCCCATGATTTTATTATATATAAAACTAGAGGGTAAGTTTACAATGGATATGACACCAAAAAATGAATTTCTACCATCAAAGTTCAAGGATGGCACCTATAATTGCTAATTTTGAAAATACTTAAATGTACGAGTGATGCTATGCATACATGATACCCTTAGGTCTAATCTATTATCAATCAGGTTGTACTTGTCCCTATACTTAAAAATTTCATATGTTTCCATAAATCACAGTTCACACCTGTATCGACTATCTCTATAAGGCTGTGCTTTGCATATTATATCCCATTTAAGGCTAAATTCGATCCTGCTTTCCTTCAGTTCCCAAATCTTGCTAGATAAGGACATACAATTGGCTTTATGTTTGAGTCTAAAATGGTTATGCATATTATATATATATATAATATATATATATATCTATATATATATATATATTATATATATATATATAATATATATAATATATATATATAATATATATATATATCTATATATATATATATATTATATATATATATATATATATATTGATGTTTGAGTCTAAAAGATAAATGTAAAACATTTAGAAGACGATACAAAAAACACGGACAGGACATTCGAAGCCTTCGATCTTCAGTCAAGAACCGGATCATCCTCGCAATTTCGGCTGATTAATCTTGAGATTGCTCCGACCTGGCCAGCCCCAAAGGAAAATCTAAGCCAAGCGATTTGATTCCTTGGAAGAAAGCCTCGAATGTATACAAAACAAGGATGATGTTACACGAATAAGAATACAAAATACGTAAAAACAATAATGATAAT